>NW_027616581.1:0-240223 GCF_964187855.1 Myxine glutinosa
GAAATAATTAGTCAATTCACTAATATAACACATAAACCACCACCATTTCATCAGAATCTGTAACTTTAAAAAAAAAATTCGTCATCAATCGAATAATTAAATAATTAATCGAATAATTGATTAATTGATTAATCAATAAATAAAAAATAGCCTTTGCAGCCAAATCACTTGGTCATTGGCATGTCCAAATATCAGCTTCCGAACTCAAAAGGTGCCTGAGATAATGCCCAGAAGAGAAATGAAATGTACAAGTACTTAATTAATCGCTAATTAATTAAATAACTCATCAATTAATTGATTAATCAAAAAACAAAAAATACTGTTTTTGACAAAGGACTTGCTCACTATTGTGCCGAAATTTCAACTTCCTAGCTCAAAGGATGGCTGAGATATCGCCCGGACAAACAAACAAGAAAAGAAGAAAACAAACAAACGAACAAACAACCAGAGTGAAAACTGAGTACTCCCTTTCAGCGTGCGTCACTGCGGAGTCCCCTTCGGTGCCGGCAATGACGTTTTGCAGTGCCTGGAGATGGCATAGGAAAGGAGCGGTGTACAACAATTCCGGAAGTGTACGAAGTTGGTAGTATGGCTTTTTTTTTTTCTTTTTTTTTTTTTTTTCCACACTAATACAAGTGCAAAAGTGGTTTCCTGCACCAACACAAGTGCGAAAAGTGGTTTTTCAACACTAACACAAGTGCGAAATGTGGTTTTTCAACACTAACACAAGTGCGAAAAGTGGTTTTTCAACACTAACACAAGTGCGAAAAGTGGTTTTTCAACACTATCAGATGTGCAAAAAGAGTTTTTTCCACACTAATACAAGTGCAAAAGTGGTTTCCTGCACCAACACAAGTGCGAAAAGTGGTTTTTCAACACTAACACAAGTGCGAAAAGTGGGTTTTTCAACACTAACACAAGTGCGAGAAAAGTGGTTTTTCAACACTATCACAAGTGCAAAAAGTGTTTTTTCCACACTAATACAAGTGTAAAAGTGGTTTCCTGCACCAACACAAGTGCGAAAAGTGGTTTTTCAACACTAACACAAGTGCGAAAAGTGGTTTTTCAACACTAACACAAGTGCGAAAAGTGGGTTCCTGCACCAACACAAGTGCGAAAAGTGGTTTTTCCACACTAATACAAGTGCAAAAGTGGTTTCCTGCACCAACACAAGTGCGAAAAGTGGTTTTTCAACACTAACACAAGTGCGAAAAGTGGTTTTTCAACACTATCACAAGTGCAAAAAGTGTTTTTTTCCACACTAATACAAGTGCAAAAGTGGTTTCCTGCACCAACACAAGTGCGAAAAGTGGTTTCCTGCACCAACACAAGTGCGAAAAGTGGTTTTTCAACACTATCACAAGTGCAAAAAGTGTTTTTTCCACACTAATACAAGTGCAAAAGTGGTTTCCTGCACCAACACAAGTGCGAAAGTGGTTTTTCAACACTAACACAATTGCGAAAAGTGGTTTTTCAACACTATCGCAAGTGCAAAAAGTGTTTTTTCCACACTAATACAAGTGCAAAAGTGGTTTCCTGCACCAACACAAGTGCGAAAAGTGGTTTTTCAACACTAACACAAGTACGAAAAGTGGTTTTTCAACACTAACACAAGTGCGAAAAGTGGTTTTTCAACACTAACACAAGTGCGAAAAGTGGTTTTTCCACACTAATACAAGTGCAAAAGTGGTTTCCTGCACCAACACAAGTGCGAAAAGTGTTTTTTCAACACTAACACAAGTGCGAAAAGTGGTTTTTCAACACTATCACAAGTGCAAAAAGTGTTTTTTCCACACTAATACAAGTGCAAAAGTGGTTTCCTGCACCAACACAAGGGCGAAAAGTGGTTTTTCAACACTAACACAAGTGCAAAATGTGGTTTTTCAACACTAACACAAGTGCGAAAAGTGGTTTTTCAACACTAACACAAGTGCGAAAAGTGGGTTTCCACACTAATACAAGTGCAAAAGTGGTTTCCTGCACCAACACAAGTGCGAAAAGTGGTTTTTCAACACTAACACAAGTGCGAAAAGTGGTTTTTCAAAACTATCACAAGTGCAAAAAGTGTTTTTTCCACACTAATACAAGTGCAAAAGTGGTTTCCTGCACCAACACAAGTGCGAAAAGTGGTTTTTCAACACTAACACAATTGCGAAAAGTGGTTTTTCAACACTATCACAAGTGCAAAAAGTGTTTTTTCCACACTAATACAAGTGCAAAAGTGGTTTCCTGCACCAACACAAGTGCGAAAAGTGGTTTTTCAACACTAACACAAGAGCGAAAAGTGGTTTTTCAACACTAACACAGGTGCGAAAAGTGGTTTTTCCACACTAATACAAGTGCAAAAGTGGTTTCCTGCACCAACACAAGTGCGAAAAGTGGTTTTTCAACACTAACACAAGTGCGAAAAGTGTTTTTTCAACACTATCACAAGTGCAAAAAGTGTTTTTTCCACACTAATACAAGTGCAAAAGTGGTTTCCTGCACCAAAACAAGTGCGAAAAGTGGTTTTTCAACACTAACACAAGTGCGAAAAGTGGTTTTCCAACACTAACACAAGTGCGAAAAGTGGTTTTTCCACACTAATACAAGTGCAAAAGTGGTTTCCTGCACCAACACAAGTGCGAAAAGTGGTTTTTCAACACTAACACAAGTGCGAAAAGTGGTTTTTCAACACTATCACAAGTGCAAAAAGTGTTTTTTCCACACTAATACAAGCGTAAAAGTGGTTTCCTGCACCAACACAAGTGCGAAAAGTGGTTTTTCAACACTAACACAAGTGCGAAAAGTGGTTTTTCAACACTAACACAAGTGCGAAAAGTGGTTTTTCAACACTAACACAAGTGCGAAAAGTGGTTTTTCCACACTAATACAAGTGCAAAAGTGGTTTCCTGCACCAACACAAGTGCGAAAAGTGTTTTTTCAACACTAACACAAGTGCGAAAAGTGGTTTTTCAACACTATCACAAGTGCAAAAAGTGTTTTTTCCACACTAATACAAGTGCAAAAGTGGTTTCCTGCACCAACACAAGTGCGAAAAGTGGTTTTTCAACACTAACACAAGTGCGAAAAGTGGCTTTTCAACACTAACACAAGTGCGAAAAGTGGTTTTTCAACACTATCAGAAGTGCAAAAAGAGTTTTTTCCACACTAATACAAGTGCAAAAGTGGTTTCCTGCACCAACACAAGTGCGAAAAGTGGTTTTTCAACACTAACACAAGTGCGAAAAGTGGGTTTTTCAACACTAACACAAGTGCGAAAAGTGGTTTTTCAACACTATCACAAGTGCAAAAAGTGTTTTTTCCACACTAATACAAGTGTAAAAGTGGTTTCCTGCACCAACACAAGTGCGAAAAGTGGTTTTTCAACACTAACACAAGTGCGAAAAGTGGTTTTTCAACACTAACACAAGTGCGAAAAGTGGGTTCCTGCACCAACACAAGTGCGAAAAGTGGTTTTTCCATACTAATACAAGTGTAAAAGTGGTTTCCTGCACCAACACAAGTGCGAAAAGTGGTCTTTCAACACTAACACAAGTGCGAAAAGTGGTTTTTCAACACTATCACAAGTGCAAACAGTGTTTTTTCCACACTAATACAAGTGCAAAAGTGGTTTCCTGTACCAACACAAGTGCGAAAAGTGGTTTTTCAACACTAACACAAGTGCGAAAAGTGTTTTTTCAACAGTAACACAAGTGCGAAAAGTGATTTTTCCACAGTAATACAAGTGCAAAAGTGGTTTCCTGCACCAACACAAGTGCGAAAAGTGGTTTTTCAACACTAACACAAGTGCGAAAAGTGGTTTTTCAACACTAACACAAGTGCGAAAAGTGGTTTTTCCACACTAATACAAGTGCAAAAGTGGTTTCCTGCACCAACACAAGTGCGAAAAGTGGTTTTTCAACACTAACACAAGTGCGAAAAGTGGTTTTTCAACACTATCACAAGTGCAAAAAGTGTTTTTTTCCACACTAATACAAGTGCAAAAGTGGTTTCCTGCACCAACACAAGTGCGAAAAGTGGTTTCCTGCACCAACACAAGTGCGAAAAGTGGTTTTTCAACACTATCACAAGTGCAAAAAGTGTTTTTTCCACACTAATACAAGTGCAAAAGTGGTTTCCTGCACCAACACAAGTGCGAAAGTGGTTTTTCAACACTAACACAATTGCGAAAAGTGGTTTTTCAACACTATCGCAAGTGCAAAAAGTGTTTTTTCCACACTAATACAAGTGCAAAAGTGGTTTCCTGCACCAACACAAGTGCGAAAAGTGGTTTTTCAACACTAACACAAGTGCGAAAAGTGGTTTTTCAACACTAACACAAGTGCGAAAAGTAGTTTTTCAACACTAACACAAGTGCGAAAAGTGGTTTTTCCACACTAATACAAGTGCAAAAGTGGTTTCCTGCACCAACACAAGTGCGAAAAGTGTTTTTTCAACACTAACACAAGTGCGAAAAGTGGTTTTTCAACACTAACACAAGTGCGAAAAGTGGATTTCCACACTAATACAAGTGCAAAAGTGGTTTCCTGCACCAACACAAGTGCGAAAAGTGGTTTTTCAACACTAACACAAGTGCGAAAAGTGGTTTTTCAACACTATCACAAGTGCAAAAAGTGTTTTTTCCACACTAATACAAGTGCAAAAGTGGTTTCCTGCACCAACACAAGTGCGAAAAGTGGTTTTTCAACACTAACACAATTGCGAAAAGTGGTTTTTCAACACTATCACAAGTGCAAAAAGTGTTTTTTCCACACTAATACAAGTGCAAAAGTGGTTTCCTGCACCAACACAAGTGCGAAAAGTGGTTTTTCAACACTAACACAAGAGCGAAAAGTGGTTTTTCAACACTAACACAGGTGCGAAAAGTGGTTTTTCCACACTAATACAAGTGCAAAAGTGGTTTCCTGCACCAACACAAGTGCGAAAAGTGGTTTTTCAACACTAACACAAGTGCGAAAAGTGGTTTTTCAACAATATCACAAGTGCAAAAAGTGTTTTTTCCACACTAATACAAGTGCAAAAGTGGTTTCCTGCACCAAAACAAGTGCGAAAAGTGGTTTTTCAACACTAACACAAGTGCGAAAAGTGGTTTTTCAACACTAACACAAGTGCGAAAAGTGGTTTTTCCACACTAATACAAGTGCAAAAGTGGTTTCCTGCACCAACACAAGTGCGAAAAGTGGTTTTTCAACACTAACACAAGTGCGAAAAGTGGTTTTTCAACACTAACACAAGTGCGAAAAGTGGTTTTTCCACACTAATACAAGTGCAAAAGTGGTTTCCTGCACCAACACAAGTGCGAAAAGTGGTTTTTCAACACTAACACAAGTGCGAAAAGTGGTTTTTCAACACTATCACAAGTGCGAAAAGTGTTTTTTCCACACTAATACAAGTGCAAAAGTGGTTTCCTGCACCAACACAAGTGCGAAAAGTGGTTTTTCAACACTAACACATGTGCGAAAAGTGGTTTTTCAACACTAACACAAGTGCGAAAAGTGTTTTTTGCACACTAATACAAGTGCAAAAGTGGTTTCCTGCACCAACACAAGTGCGAAAAGTGGTTTTTCAACACTAACACAAGTGCGAAAAGTGGTTTTTCCACACTAATACAAGTGCAAAAGTGGTTTCCTGCACCAACACAAGTGCGAAAAGTGGTTTTTCAACACTAACACAAGTGCGAAAAGTGGTTTTTCAACACTATCACAAGTGCGAAAAGTGTTTTTTCCACACTAATACAAGTGCAAAAGTGGTTTCCTGCACCAACACAAGTGCGAAAAGTGGTTTTTCAACACTAACACATGTGCGAAAAGTGGTTTTTCAACACTAACACAAGTGCGAAAAGTGTTTTTTCCACACTAATACAAGTGCAAAAGTGGTTTCCTGCACCAACACAAGTGCGAAAAGTGGTTTTTCAACACTAACACAAGTGCGAAAAGTGGTTTTTCAACACTAACACAAGTGCGAAAAGTGGTTTTTCAACACTAACACAAGTGCGAAAAGTGGTTTTTCCACACTAATACAAGTGCAAAAGTGGTTTCCTGCACCAACACAAGTGCGAAAAGTGTTTTTTCAACACTAACACAAGTGCGAAAAGTGGTTTTTCAACACTATCACAAGTGCAAAAAGTGTTTTTTCCACACTAATACAAGTGCAAAAGTGGTTTCCTGCACCAACACAAGTGCGAAAAGTGGTTTTTCAACACTAACACAAGTGCGAAAAGTGGTTTTTCAACACTAACACAAGTGCGAAAAGTGGTTTTTCAACACTATCAGAAGTGCAAAAAGAGTTTTTTCCACACTAATACAAGTGCAAAAGTGGTTTCCTGCACCAACACAAGTGCGAAAAGTGGTTTTTCAACACTAACACAAGTGCGAAAAGTGGGTTTTTCAACACTAACACAAGTGCGAAAAGTGGTTTTTCAACACTATCACAAGTGCAAAAAGTGTTTTTGCCACACTAATACAAGTGTAAAAGTGGTTTCCTGCACCAACACAAGTGCGAAAAGTGGTTTTTCAACACTAACACAAGTGCGAAAAGTGGTTTTTCAACACTAACACAAGTGCGAAAAGTGGGTTCCTGCACCAACACAAGTGCGAAAAGTGGTTTTTCCACACTAATACAAGTGTAAAAGTGGTTTCCTGCACCAACACAAGTGCGAAAAGTGGTCTTTCAACACTAACACAAGTGCGAAAAGTGGTTTTTCAACACTATCACAAGTGCAAACAGTGTTTTTTCCACACTAATACAAGTGCAAAAGTGGTTTCCTGTACCAACACAAGTGCGAAAAGTGGTTTTTCAACACTAACACAAGTGCGAAAAGTGTTTTTTCAACAGTAACACAAGTGCGAAAAGTGATTTTTCCACAGTAATACAAGTGCAAAAGTGGTTTCCTGCACCAACACAAGTGCGAAAAGTGGTTTTTCAACACTAACACAAGTGCGAAATGTGGTTTTTCAACACTAACACAAGTGCGAAAAGTGGTTTTTCCACACTAATACAAGTGCAAAAGTGGTTTCCTGCACCAACACAAGTGCGAAAAGTGGTTTTTCAACACTAACACAAGTGCGAAAAGTGGTTTTTCAACACTATCACAAGTGCAAAAAGTGTTTTTTTCCACACTAATACAAGTGCAAAAGTGGTTTCCTGCACCAACACAAGTGCGAAAAGTGGTTTCCTGCACCAACACAAGTGCGAAAAGTGGTTTTTCAACACTATCACAAGTGCAAAAAGTGTTTTTTCCACACTAATACAAGTGCAAAAGTGGTTTCCTGCACCAACACAAGTGCGAAAGTGGTTTTTCAACACTAACACAATTGCGAAAAGTGGTTTTTCAACACTATCGCAAGTGCAAAAAGTGTTTTTTCCACACTAATACAAGTGCAAAAGTGGTTTCCTGCACCAACACAAGTGCGAAAAGTGGTTTTTCAACACTAACACAAGTGCGAAAAGTGGTTTTTCAACACTAACACAAGTGCGAAAAGTGGTTTTTCAACACTAACACAAGTGCGAAAAGTGGTTTTTCCACACTAATACAAGTGCAAAAGTGGTTTCCTGCACCAACACAAGTGCGAAAAGTGTTTTTTCAACACTAACACAAGTGCGAAAAGTGGTTTTTCAACACTATCACAAGTGCAAAAAGTGTTTTTTCCACACTAATACAAGTGCAAAAGTGGTTTCCTGCACCAACACAAGGGCGAAAAGTGGTTTTTCAACACTAACACAAGTGCAAAATGTGGTTTTTCAACACTAACACAAGTGCGAAAAGTGGTTTTTCAACACTAACACAAGTGCGAAAAGTGGGTTTCCACACTAATACAAGTGCAAAAGTGGTTTCCTGCACCAACACAAGTGCGAAAAGTGGTTTTTCAACACTAACACAAGTGCGAAAAGTGGTTTTTCAACACTAACACAAGTGCGAAAAGTGGTTTTTCAACACTAACACAAGTGCGAAAAGTGGTTTTTCCACACTAATACAAGTGCAAAAGTGGTTTCCTGCACCAACACAAGTGCGAAAAGTGTTTTTTCAACACTAACACAAGTGCGAAAAGTGGTTTTTCAACACTATCACAAGTGCAAAAAGTGTTTTTTCCACACTAATACAAGTGCAAAAGTGGTTTCCTGCACCAACACAAGTGCGAAAAGTGGTTTTTCAACACTAACACAAGTGCGAAAAGTGGTTTTTCAACACTAACACAAGTGCGAAAAGTGGTTTTTCAACACTATCAGAAGTGCAAAAAGAGTTTTTTCCACACTAATACAAGTGCAAAAGTGGTTTCCTGCACCAACACAAGTGCGAAAAGTGGTTTTTCAACACTAACACAAGTGCGAAAAGTGGGTTTTTCAACACTAACACAAGTGCGAAAAGTGGTTTTTCAACACTATCACAAGTGCAAAAAGTGTTTTTGCCACACTAATACAAGTGTAAAAGTGGTTTCCTGCACCAACACAAGTGCGAAAAGTGGTTTTTCAACACTAACACAAGTGCGAAAAGTGGTTTTTCAACACTAACACAAGTGCGAAAAGTGGGTTCCTGCACCAACACAAGTGCGAAAAGTGGTTTTTCCACACTAATACAAGTGTAAAAGTGGTTTCCTGCACCAACACAAGTGCGAAAAGTGGTCTTTCAACACTAACACAAGTGCGAAAAGTGGTTTTTCAACACTATCACAAGTGCAAACAGTGTTTTTTCCACACTAATACAAGTGCAAAAGTGGTTTCCTGTACCAACACAAGTGCGAAAAGTGGTTTTTCAACACTAACACAAGTGCGAAAAGTGTTTTTTCAACAGTAACACAAGTGCGAAAAGTGATTTTTCCACAGTAATACAAGTGCAAAAGTGGTTTCCTGCACCAACACAAGTGCGAAAAGTGGTTTTTCAACACTAACACAAGTGCGAAATGTGGTTTTTCAACACTAACACAAGTGCGAAAAGTGGTTTTTCCACACTAATACAAGTGCAAAAGTGGTTTCCTGCACCAACACAAGTGCGAAAAGTGGTTTTTCAACACTAACACAAGTGCGAAAAGTGGTTTTTCAACACTATCACAAGTGCAAAAAGTGTTTTTTTCCACACTAATACAAGTGCAAAAGTGGTTTCCTGCACCAACACAAGTGCGAAAAGTGGTTTCCTGCACCAACACAAGTGCGAAAAGTGGTTTTTCAACACTATCACAAGTGCAAAAAGTGTTTTTTCCACACTAATACAAGTGCAAAAGTGGTTTCCTGCACCAACACAAGTGCGAAAGTGGTTTTTCAACACTAACACAATTGCGAAAAGTGGTTTTTCAACACTATCGCAAGTGCAAAAAGTGTTTTTTCCACACTAATACAAGTGCAAAAGTGGTTTCCTGCACCAACACAAGTGCGAAAAGTGGTTTTTCAACACTAACACAAGTGCGAAAAGTGGTTTTTCAACACTAACACAAGTGCGAAAAGTGGTTTTTCAACACTAACACAAGTGCGAAAAGTGGTTTTTCCACACTAATACAAGTGCAAAAGTGGTTTCCTGCACCAACACAAGTGCGAAAAGTGTTTTTTCAACACTAACACAAGTGCGAAAAGTGGTTTTTCAACACTATCACAAGTGCAAAAAGTGTTTTTTCCACACTAATACAAGTGCAAAAGTGGTTTCCTGCACCAACACAAGGGCGAAAAGTGGTTTTTCAACACTAACACAAGTGCAAAATGTGGTTTTTCAACACTAACACAAGTGCGAAAAGTGGTTTTTCAACACTAACACAAGTGCGAAAAGTGGGTTTCCACACTAATACAAGTGCAAAAGTGGTTTCCTGCACCAACACAAGTGCGAAAAGTGGTTTTTCAACACTAACACAAGTGCGAAAAGTGGTTTTTCAAAACTATCACAAGTGCAAAAAGTGTTTTTTCCACACTAATACAAGTGCAAAAGTGGTTTCCTGCACCAAAACAAGTGCGAAAAGTGGTTTTTCAACACTAACACAAGTGCGAAAAGTGGTTTTTCAACACTAACACAAGTGCGAAAAGTGGTTTTTCCACACTAATACAAGTGCAAAAGTGGTTTCCTGCACCAACACAAGTGCGAAAAGTGGTTTTTCAACACTAACACAAGTGCGAAAAGTGGTTTTTCAACACTATCACAAGTGCAAAAAGTGTTTTTTCCACACTAATACAAGTGCAAAAGTGGTTTCCTGCACCAACACAAGTGCGAAAAGTGGTTTTTCAACACGAACACAAGTGCGAAAAGTGGTTTTTCAACACTAACACAAGTGCGAAAAGTGTTTTTTCCACACTAATACAAGTGCAAAAGTGGTTTCCTGCACCAACACAAGTGCGAAAAGTGGTTTTTCAACACTAACACATGTGCGAAAAGTGGTTTTTCAACACTAACACAAGTGCGAAAAATGTTTTTTCCACACTAATACAAGTGCAAAAGTGGTTTCCTGCACCAACACAAGTGCGAAAAGTGGTTTTTCAACACTAACACAAGTGCGAAAAGTGGTTTTTCAACACTAACACAAGTGCGAAAAGTTTTTTTTCAACACTAACACAAGTGCGAAAAGTGGTTTTTCAACACTAACACAAGTGCGAAAAGTGGTTTTTCCACACTAATACAAGTGCAAAAGTGGTTTCCTGCACCAACACAAGTGCGAAAAGTGGTTTTTCAACACTAACACATGTGCGAAAAGTGGTTTTTCAACACTAACACAAGGGCGAAAAGTGTTTTTTCCACACTAATACAAGTGCAAAAGTGGTTTCCTGCACCAACACAAGTGCGAAAAGTGGTTTTTCAACACTAACACAAGTGCGAAAAGTGTTTTTTCAACACTAACACAAGTGCGAAAAGTGGTTTTTCAACACTAACACAAGTGCAAAAAGTGGTTTTTCCACACTAATACAAGTGCAAAAGTGGTTTCCTGCACCAACACAAGTGCGAAAAGTGGGTTTTCAACACTAACACAAGTGCGAAAAGTGGTTTTTCAACACTATCACAAGTGCAAAAAGTGTTTTTTCCACACTAATACAAGTGCAAAAGTGGTTTCCTGCACCAACACAAGTGCGAAAAGTGGTTTTTCAACACTAACACAATTGCGAAAAGTGGTTTTTCAACACTATCACAAGTGCAAAAAGTGTTTTTTCCACACTAATACAAGTGCAAAAGTGGTTTCCTGCACCAACACAAGTGCGAAAAGTGGTTTTTCAACACTAACACAAGAGCGAAAAGTGGTTTTTCAACACTAACACAGGTGCCAAAAGTGGTTTTTCCACACTAATACAAGTGCAAAAGTGGTTTACTGCACCAACACAAGTGCGAAAAGTGGTTTTTCAACACTAACACAAGTGCGAAAAGTGGTTTTTCAACACTATCACAAGTGCAAAAAGTGTTTTTTCCACACTAATACAAGTGCAAAAGTGGTTTCCTGCACCAAAACAAGTGCGTAAAAGTGGTTTTTCAACACTAACACAAGTGCGAAAAGTGGTTTTTCAACACTAACACAAGTGCGAAAAGTGGTTTTTCCACACTAATACAAGTGCAAAAGTGGTTTCCTGCACCAACACAAGTGCGAAAAGTGTTTTTTCAACACTAACACAAGTGCGAAAAGTGGTTTTTCAACACTATCACAAGTGCAAAAAGTGTTTTTTTCCACACTAATACAAGTGCAAAAGTGGTTTTTCAACACTAACACAAGTGCGAAAAGTGGTTTTTCAACACTAACACAAGAGCGAAAAGTGGTTTTCAACACTAACACAGGTGCGAAAAGTGGTTTTTCCACACTAATACAAGTGCAAAAGTGGTTTCCTGCACCAACACAAGTGCGAAAAGTGGTTTTTCAACACTAACACAAGTGCGAAAAGTGGTTTTTCAACAATATCACAAGTGCAAAAAGTGTTTTTTCCACACTAATACAAGTGCAAAAGTGGTTTCCTGCACCAAAACAAGTGCGAAAAGTGGTTTTTCAACACTAACACAAGTGCGAAAAGTGGTTTTTCAACACTAACACAAGTGCGAAAAGTGGTTTTTCCACACTAATACAAGTGCAAAAGTGGTTTCCTGCACCAACACAAGTGCGAAAAGTGGTTTTTCAACACTAACACAAGTGCGAAAAGTGGTTTTTCAACACTAACACAAGTGCGAAAAGTGGTTTTTCCACACTAATACAAGTGCAAAAGTGGTTTCCTGCACCAACACAAGTGCGAAAAGTGGTTTTTCAACACTAACACAAGTGCGAAAAGTGGTTTTTCAACACTATCACAAGTGCGAAAAGTGTTTTTTCCACACTAATACAAGTGCAAAAGTGGTTTCCTGCACCAACACAAGTGCGAAAAGTGGTTTTTCAACACTAACACAATAGCGAAAAGTGGTTTTTCAACACTAACACAGGTGCGAAAAGTGGTTTTTCCACACTAATACAAGTGCAAAAGTGGTTTCCTGCACCAACACAAGTGCGAAAAGTGGTTTTTCAACACTAACACAAGTGCGAAAAGTGTTTTTTCAACACTATCACAAGTGCAAAAAGTGTTTTTTCCACACTAATACAAGTGCAAAAGTGGTTTCCTGCACCAAAACAAGTGCGAAAAGTGGTTTTTCAACACTAACACAAGTGCGAAAAGTGGTTTTTCAACACTAACACAAGTGCGAAAAGTGGTTTTTCCACACTAATACAAACGCAAAAGTGGTTTCCTGCACCAACACAAGTGCGAAAAGTGGTTTTTCAACACTAACACAAGTGCGAAAAGTGGTTTTTCAACAATATCACAAGTGCAAAAAGTGTTTTTTCCACACTAATACAAGTGCAAAAGTGGTTTCCTGCACCAAAACAAGTGCGAAAAGTGGTTTTTCAACACTAACACAAGTGCGAAAAGTGGTTTTTCAACACTAACACAAGTGCGAAAAGTGGTTTTTCCACACTAATACAAGTGCAAAAGTGGTTTCCTGCACCAACACAAGTGCGAAAAGTGGTTTTTCAACACTAACACAACTGCGAAAAGTGTTTTTTCAACACTATCACAAGTGCAAAAAGTGTTTTTTCCACACTAATACAAGTGCAAAAGTGGTTTCCTGCACCAAAACAAGTGCGAAAAGTGGTTTTTCAACACTAACACAAGTGCGAAAAGTGGTTTTTCAACACTAACACAAGTGCGAAAAGTGGTTTTTCCACACTAATACAAGTGCAAAAGTGGTTTCCTGCACCAACACAAGTGCGAAAAGTGGTTTTTCAACACTAACACAAGTGCGAAAAGTGGTTTTTCAACACTATCACAAGTGCAAAAAGTGTTTTTTCCACACTAATACAAGTGCAAAAGTGGTTTCCTGCACCAACACAAGTGCGAAAAGTGGTTTTTCAACACTAACACAAGTGCGAAAAGTGGTTTTTCAACACTAACACAAGTGCGAAAAGTGGTTTTTCAACACTAACACAAGTGCGAAAAGTGGTTTTTCCACACTAATACAAGTGCAAAAGTGGTTTCCTGCACCAACACAAGTGCGAAAAGTGTTTTTTCAACACTAACACAAGTGCGAAAAGTGGTTTTTCAACACTATCACAAGTGCAAAAAGTGTTTTTTCCACACTAATACAAGTGCAAAAGTGGTTTCCTGCACCAACACAAGTGCGAAAAGTGGTTTTTCAACACTAACACAAGTGCGAAAAGTGGTTTTTCAACACTAACACAAGTGCGAAAAGTGGTTTTTCAACACTATCACAAGTGCGCAAAGTGTTTTTTCCACACTAATACAAGTGCAAAAGTGGTTTCCTGCACCAACACAAGTGCGAAAAGTGGTTTTTCAACACTAACACATGTGCGAAAAGTGGTTTTTCAACACTAACACAAGTGCGAAAAGTGTTTTTTGCACACTAATACAAGTGCAAAAGTGGTTTCCTGCACCAACACAAGTGCGAAAAGTGGTTTTTCAACACTAACACAAGTGTGAAAAGTGGTTTTTCCACACTAATACAAGTGCAAAAGTGGTTTCCTGCACCAACACAAGTGCGAAAAGTGGTTTTTCAACACTAACACAAGTGCGAAAAGTGGTTTTTCAACACTATCACAAGTGCGAAAAGTGTTTTTTCCACACTAATACAAGTGCAAAAGTGGTTTCCTGCACCAACACAAGTGCGAAAAGTGGCTTTTCAACACTAACACATGTGCGAAAAGTGGTTTTTCAATACTAACACAAGTGCGAAAAGTGTTTTTTCCACACTAATACAAGTGCAAAAGTGGTTTCCTGCACCAACACAAGTGCGAAAAGTGGTTTTTCAACACTAACACAAGTGCGAAAAGTGGTTTTTCAACACTAACACAAGTGCGAAAAGTGGTTTTTCAACACTAACACAAGTGCGAAAAGTGGTTTTTCCACACTAATACAAGTGCAAAAGTGGTTTCCTGCACCAACACAAGTGCGAAAAGTGTTTTTTCAACACTAACACAAGTGCGAAAAGTGGTTTTTCAACACTATCACAAGTGCAAAAAGTGTTTTTTCCACACTAATACAAGTGCAAAAGTGGTTTCCTGCACCAACACAAGTGCGAAAAGTGGTTTTTCAACACTAACACAAGTGCAAAAAGTGGTTTTTCAACACTAACACAAGTGCGAAAAGTGGTTTTTCAACACTATCAGATGTGCAAAAAGAGTTTTTTCCACACTAATACAAGTGCAAAAGTGGTTTCCTGCACCAACACAAGTGCGAAAAGTGGTTTTTCAACACTAACACAAGTGCGAAAAGTGGGTTTTTCAACACTAACACAAGTGCGAAAAGTGGTTTTTCAACACTATCACAAGTGCAAAAAGTGTTTTTTCCACACTAATACAAGTGTAAAAGTGGTTTCCTGCACCAACACAAGTGCGAAAAGTGGTTTTTCAACACTAACACAAGTGCGAAAAGTGGTTTTTCAACACTAACACAAGTGCGAAAAGTGGGTTCCTGCACCAACACAAGTGCGAAAAGTGGTTTTTCCACACTAATACAAGTGTAAAAGTGGTTTCCTGCACCAACACAAGTGCGAAAAGTGGTCTTTCAACACTAACACAAGTGCGAAAAGTGGTTTTTCAACACTATCACAAGTGCAAACAGTGTTTTTTCCACACTAATACAAGTGCAAAAGTGGTTTCCTGTACCAACACAAGTGCGAAAAGTGGTTTTTCAACACTAACACAAGTGCGAAAAGTGTTTTTTCCACAGTAACACAAGTGCGAAAAGTGATTTTTCCACAGTAATACAAGTGCAAAAGTGGTTTCCTGCACCAACACAAGTGCGAAAAGTGGTTTTTCAACACTAACACAAGTGCGAAATGTGGTTTTTCAACACTAACACAAGTGCGAAAAGTGGTTTTTCCACACTAATACAAGTGCAAAAGTGGTTTCCTGCACCAACACAAGTGCGAAAAGTGGTTTTTCAACACTAACACAAGTGCGAAAAGTGGTTTTTCAACACTATCACAAGTGCAAAAAGTGTTTTTTTCCACACTAATACAAGTGCAAAAGTGGTTTCCTGCACCAACACAAGTGCGAAAAGTGGTTTCCTGCACCAACACAAGTGCGAAAAGTGGTTTTTCAACACTATCACAAGTGCAAAAAGTGTTTTTTCCACACTAATACAAGTGCAAAAGTGGTTTCCTGCACCAACACAAGTGCGAAAGTGGTTTTTCAACACTAACACAATTGCGAAAAGTGGTTTTTCAACACTATCGCAAGTGCAAAAAGTGTTTTTTCCACACTAATACAAGTGCAAAAGTGGTTTCCTGCACCAACACAAGTGCGAAAAGTGGTTTTTCAACACTAACACAAGTACGAAAAGTGGTTTTTCAACACTAACACAAGTGCGAAAAGTGGTTTTTCAACACTAACACAAGTGCGAAAAGTGGTTTTTCCACACTAATACAAGTGCAAAAGTGGTTTCCTGCACCAACACAAGTGCGAAAAGTGTTTTTTCAACACTAACACAAGTGCGAAAAGTGGTTTTTCAACACTAACACAAGTGCGAAAAGTGGTTTTTCAACACTATCACAAGTGCGAAAAGTGTTTTTTCCACACTAATACAAGTGCAAAAGTGGTTTCCTGCACCAACACAAGTGCGAAAAGTGGTTTTTCAACACTAACACATGTGCGAAAAGTGGTTTTTCAATACTAACACAAGTGCGAAAAGTGTTTTTTCCACACTAATACAAGTGCAAAAGTGGTTTCCTGCACCAACACAAGTGCGAAAAGTGGTTTTTCAACACTAACACAAGTGCGAAAAGTGGTTTTTCAACACTAACACAAGTGCGAAAAGTGGTTTTTCAACACTAACACAAGTGCGAAAAGTGGTTTTTCCACACTAATACAAGTGCAAAAGTGGTTTCCTGCACCAACACAAGTGCGAAAAGTGTTTTTTCAACACTAACACAAGTGCGAAAAGTGGTTTTTCAACACTATCACAAGTGCAAAAAGTGTTTTTTCCACACTAATACAAGTGCAAAAGTGGTTTCCTGCACCAACACAAGTGCGAAAAGTGGTTTTTCAACACTAACACAAGTGCGAAAAGTGGTTTTTCAACACTAACACAAGTGCGAAAAGTGGTTTTTCAACACTATCAGATGTGCAAAAAGAGTTTTTTCCACACTAATACAAGTGCAAAAGTGGTTTCCTGCACCAACACAAGTGCGAAAAGTGGTTTTTCAACACTAACACAAGTGCGAAAAGTGGGTTTTTCAACACTAACACAAGTGCGAAAAGTGGTTTTTCAACACTATCACAAGTGCAAAAAGTGTTTTTTCCACACTAATACAAGTGTAAAAGTGGTTTCCTGCACAAACACAAGTGCGAAAAGTGGTTTTTCAACACTAACACAAGTGCGAAAAGTGGTTTTTCAACACTAACACAAGTGCGAAAAGTGGGTTCCTGCACCAACACAAGTGCGAAAAGTGGTTTTTCCACACTAATACAAGTGTAAAAGTGGTTTCCTGCACCAACACAAGTGCGAAAAGTGGTCTTTCAACACTAACACAAGTGCGAAAAGTGGTTTTTCAACACTATCACAAGTGCGAAAAGTGGTTTTTCAACACTATCACAAGTGCGAAAAGTGATTTTTCAACACTATCACAAGTGCAAAAAGTGTTTTTTCCACACTAATACAAGTGCAAAAGTGGTTTCCTGCACCAACACAAGGGCGAAAAGTGGTTTTTCAACACTAACACAAGTGCAAAATGTGGTTTTTCAACACTAACACAAGTGCGAAAAGTGGTTTTTCAACACTAACACAAGTGCGAAAAGTGGGTTTCCACACTAATACAAGTGCAAAAGTGGTTTCCTGCACCAACACAAGTGCGAAAAGTGGTTTTTCAACACTAACACAAGTGCGAAAAGTGGTTTTTCAAAACTATCACAAGTGCAAAAAGTGTTTTTTCCACACTAATACAAGTGCAAAAGTGGTTTCCTGCACCAACACAAGTGCGAAAAGTGGTTTTTCAACACTAACACAATTGCGAAAAGTGGTTTTTCAACACTATCACAAGTGCAAAAAGTGTTTTTTCCACACTAATACAAGTGCAAAAGTGGTTTCCTGCACCAACACAAGTGCGAAAAGTGGTTTTTCAACACTAACACAAGAGCGAAAAGTGGTTTTTCAACACTAACACAGGTGCGAAAAGTGGTTTTTCCACACTAATACAAGTGCAAAAGTGGTTTCCTGCACCAACACAAGTGCGAAAAGTGGTTTTTCAACACTAACACAAGTGCGAAAAGTGTTTTTTCAACACTATCACAAGTGCAAAAAGTGTTTTTTCCACACTAATACAAGTGCAAAAGTGGTTTCCTGCACCAAAACAAGTGCGAAAAGTGGTTTTTCAACACTAACACAAGTGCGAAAAGTGGTTTTTCAACACTAACACAAGTGCGAAAAGTGGTTTTTCCACACTAATACAAGTGCAAAAGTGGTTTCCTGCACCAACACAAGTGCGAAAAGTGGTTTTTCAACACTAACACAAGTGCGAAAAGTGGTTTTTCAACACTATCACAAGTGCAAAAAGTGTTTTTTCCACACTAATACAAGTGCAAAAGTGGTTTCCTGCACCAACACAAGTGCGAAAAGTGGTTTTTCAACACTAACACAAGTGCGAAAAGTGGTTTTTCAACACTAACACAAGTGCGAAAAGTGGTTTTTCAACACTATCAGAAGTGCAAAAAGAGTTTTTTCCACAATAATACAAGTGCAAAAGTGGTTTCCTGCACCAACACAAGTGCGAAAAGTGGTTTTTCAACACTAACACAAGTGCGAAAAGTGGGTTTTTCAACACTAACACAAGTGCGAAAGGTGGTTTTTCAACACTATCACAAGTGCAAAAAGTGTTTTTTCCACACTAATACAAGTGTAAAAGTGGTTTCCTGCACCAACACAAGTGCGAAAAGTGGTTTTTCAACACTAACACAAGTGCGAAAAGTGGTTTTTCAACACTAACACAAGTGCGAAAAGTGGGTTCCTGCACCAACACAAGTGCGAAAAGTGGTTTTTCCACACTAATACAAGTGTAAAAGTGGTTTCCTGCACCAACACAAGTGCGAAAAGTGGTCTTTCAACACTAACACAAGTGCGAAAAGTGGTTTTTCAACACTATCACAAGTGCAAACAGTGTTTTTTCCACACTAATACAAGTGCAAAAGTGGTTTCCTGTACCAACACAAGTGCGAAAAGTGGTTTTTCAACACTAACACAAGTGCGAAAAGTGTTTTTTCAACAGTAACACAAGTGCGAAAAGTGATTTTTCCACAGTAATACAAGTGCAAAAGTGGTTTCCTGCACCAACACAAGTGCGAAAAGTGGTTTTTCAACACTAACACAAGTGCGAAAAGTGGTTTTTCAACACTAACACAAGTGCGAAAAGTGGTTTTTCCACACTAATACAAGTGCAAAAGTGGTTTCCTGCACCAACACAAGTGCGAAAAGTGGTTTTTCAACACTAACACAAGTGCGAAAAGTGGTTTTTCAACACTATCACAAGTGCAAAAAGTGTTTTTTTCCACACTAATACAAGTGCAAAAGTGGTTTCCTGCACCAACACAAGTGCGAAAAGTGGTTTCCTGCACCAACACAAGTGCGAAAAGTGGTTTTTCAACACTATCACAAGTGCAAAAAGTGTTTTTTCCACACTAATACAAGTGCAAAAGTGGTTTCCTGCGCCAACACAAGTGCGAAAGTGGTTTTTCAACACTAACACAATTGCGAAAAGTGGTTTTTCAACACTATCGCAAGTGCAAAAAGTGTTTTTTCCACACTAATACAAGTGCAAAAGTGGTTTCCTGCACCAACACAAGTGCGAAAAGTGGTTTTTCAACACTAACACAAGTGCGAAAAGTGGTTTTTCAACACTAACACAAGTGCGAAAAGTAGTTTTTCAACACTAACACAAGTGCGAAAAGTGGTTTTTCCACACTAATACAAGTGCAAAAGTGGTTTCCTGCACCAACACAAGTGCGAAAAGTGTTTTTTCAACACTAACACAAGTGCGAAAAGTGGTTTTTCAACACTAACACAAGTGCGAAAAGTGGGTTTCCACACTAATACAAGTGCAAAAGTGGTTTCCTGCACCAACACAAGTGCGAAAAGTGGTTTTTCAACACTAACACAAGTGCGAAAAGTGGTTTTTCAACACTATCACAAGTGCAAAAAGTGTTTTTTCCACACTAATACAAGTGCAAAAGTGGTTTCCTGCACCAACACAAGTGCGAAAAGTGGTTTTTCAACACTAACACAATTGCGAAAAGTGGTTTTTCAACACTATCACAAGTGCAAAAAGTGTTTTTTCCACACTAATACAAGTGCAAAAGTGGTTTCCTGCACCAACACAAGTGCGAAAAGTGGTTTTTCAACACTAACACAAGAGCGAAAAGTGGTTTTTCAACAATAACACAAGTGCGAAAAGTGGTTTTTCCACACTAATACAAGTGCAAAAGTGGTTTCCTGCACCAACACAAGTGCGAAAAGTGGTTTTTCAACACTAACACATGTGCGAAAAGTGGTTTTTCAACAATATCACAAGTGCAAAAAGTGTTTTTTCCACACTAATACAAGTGCAAAAGTGGTTTCCTGCACCAAAACAAGTGCGAAAAGTGGTTTTTCAACACTAACACAAGTGCGAAAAGTGGTTTTTCAACACTAACACAAGTGCGAAAAGTGGTTTTTCCACACTAATACAAGTGCAAAAGTGGTTTCCTGCACCAACACAAGTGCGAAAAGTGGTTTTTCAACACTAACACAAGTGCGAAAAGTGGTTTTTCAACACTAACACAAGTGCGAAAAGTGGTTTTTCCACACTAATACAAGTGCAAAAGTGGTTTCCTGCACCAACACAAGTGCGAAAAGTGGTTTTTCAACACTAACACAAGTGCGAAAAGTGGTTTTTCAACACTATCACAAGTGCGAAAAGTGTTTTTTCCACACTAATACAAGTGCAAAAGTGGTTTCCTGCACCAACACAAGTGCGAAAAGTGGTTTTTCAACACTAACACATGTGCGAAAAGTGGTTTTTCAACACTAACACAAGTGCGGAAAGTGTTTTTTGCACACTAATACAAGTGCAAAAGTGGTTTCCTGCACCAACACAAGTGCGAAAAGTGGTTTTTCAACACTAACACAAGTGCGAAAAGTGGTTTTTCCACACTAATACAAGTGCAAAAGTGGTTTCCTGCACCAACACAAGTGCGAAAAGTGGTTTTTCAACACTAACACAAGTGCAAAAAGTGGTTTTTCAACACTATCACAAGTGCGAAAAGTGTTTTTTCCACACTAATACAAGTGCAAAAGTGGTTTCCTGCACCAACACAAGTGCGAAAAGTGGTTTTTCAACACTAACACATGTGCGAAAAGTGGTTTTTCAACACTAACACAAGTGCGAAAAGTGTTTTTTCCACACTAATACAAGTGCAAAAGTGGTTTCCTGCACCAACACAAGTGCGAAAAGTGGTTTTTCAACACTAACACTAGTGCGAAAAGTGGTTTTTCAACACTAACACAAGTGCGAAAAGTGGTTTTTCAACACTAACACAAGTGCGAAAAGTGGTTTTTCCACACTAATACAAGTGCAAAAGTGGTTTCCTGCACCAACACAAGTGCGAAAAGTGTTTTTTCAACACTAACACAAGTGCGAAAAGTGGTTTTTCAACACTATCACAAGTGCAAAAAGTGTTTTTTCCACACTAATACAAGTGCAAAAGTGGTTTCCTGCACCAACACAAGTGCGAAAAGTGGTTTTTCAACACTAACACAAGTGCGAAAAGTGGTTTTTCAACACTAACACAAGTGCGAAAAGTGGTTTTTCAACACTATCAGAAGTGCAAAAAGAGTTTTTTCCACACTAATACAAGTGCAAAAGTGGTTTCCTGCACCAACACAAGTGCGAAAAGTGGTTTTTCAACACTAACACAAGTGCGAAAAGTGGGTTTTTCAACACTAACACAAGTGCGAAAAGTGGTTTTTCAACACTATCACAAGTGCAAAAAGTGTTTTTTCCACACTAATACAAGTGTAAAAGTGGTTTCCTGCACCAACACAAGTGCGAAAAGTGGTTTTTCAACACTAACACAAGTACGAAAAGTGGTTTTTCAACACTAACACAAGTGCGAAAAGTGGGTTCCTGCACCAACACAAGTGCGAAAAGTGGTTTTTCCACACTAATACAAGTGTAAAAGTGGTTTCCTGCACCAACACAAGTGCGAAAAGTGGTCTTTCAACACTAACACAAGTGCGAAAAGTGGTTTTTCAACACTATCACAAGTGCAAACAGTGTTTTTTCCACACTAATACAAGTGCAAAAGTGGTTTCCTGTACCAACACAAGTGCGAAAAGTGGTTTTTCAACACTAACACAAGTGCGAAAAGTGTTTTTTCAACAGTAACACAAGTGCGAAAAGTGATTTTTCCACAGTAATACAAGTGCAAAAGTGGTTTCCTGCACCAACACAAGTGCGAAAAGTGGTTTTTCAACACTAACACAAGTGCGAAATGTGGTTTTTCAACACTAACACAAGTGCGAAAAGTGGTTTTTCCACACTAATACAAGTGCAAAAGTGGTTTCCTGCACCAACACAAGTGCGAAAAGTGGTTTTTCAACACTAACACAAGTGCGAAAAGTGGTTTTTCAACACTATCACAAGTGCAAAAAGTGTTTTTTTCCACACTAATACAAGTGCAAAAGTGGTTTCCTGCACCAACACAAGTGCGAAAAGTGGTTTCCTGCACCAACACAAGTGCGAAAAGTGGTTTTTCAACACTATCACAAGTGCAAAAAGTGTTTTTTCCACACTAATACAAGTGCAAAAGTGGTTTCCTGCACCAACACAAGTGCGAAAGTGGTTTTTCAACACTAACACAATTGCGAAAAGTGGTTTTTCAACACTATTGCAAGTGCAAAAAGTGTTTTTTCCACACTAATACAAGTGCAAAAGTGGTTTCCTGCACCAACACAAGTGCGAAAAGTGGTTTTTCAACACTAACACAAGTGCGAAAAGTGGTTTTTCAACACTAACACAAGTGCGAAAAGTGGTTTTTCAACACTAACACAAGTGCGAAAAGTGGTTTTTCCACACTAATACAAGTGCAAAAGTGGTTTCCTGCACCAACACAAGTGCGAAAAGTGTTTTTTCAACACTAACACAAGTGCGAAAAGTGGTTTTTCAACACTATCACAAGTGCAAAAAGTGTTTTTTCCACACTAATACAAGTGCAAAAGTGGTTTCCTGCACCAACACAAGGGCGAAAAGTGGTTTTTCAACACTAACACAAGTGCAAAATGTGGTTTTTCAACACTAACACAAGTGCGAAAAGTGGTTTTTCAACACTAACACAAGTGCGAAAAGTGGGTTTCCACACTAATACAAGTGCAAAAGTGGTTTCCTGCACCAACACAAGTGCGAAAAGTGGTTTTTCAACACTAACACAAGTGCGAAAAGTGGTTTTTCAAAACTATCACAAGTGCAAAAAGTGTTTTTTCCACACTAATACAAGTGCAAAAGTGGTTTCCTGCACCAAAACAAGTGCGAAAAGTGGTTTTTCAACACTAACACAAGTGCGAAAAGTGGTTTTTCAACACTAACACAAGTGCGAAAAGTGGTGTTTCCACACTAATACAAGTGCAAAAGTGGTTTCCTGCACCAACACAAGTGCGAAAAGTGGTTTTTCAACACTAACACAAGTGCGAAAAGTGGTTTTTCAACACTAACACAAGTGCGAAAAGTGCTTTTTCCACACTAATACAAGTGCAAAAGTGGTTTCCTGCACCAACACAAGTGCGAAAAGTGGTTTTTCAACACTAACACAAGTGCGAAAAGTGGTTTTTCAACACTATCACAAGTGCAAAAAGTGTTTTTTTCCACACTAATACAAGTGCAAAAGTGGTTTCCTGCACCAACACAAGTGCGAAAAGTGGTTTCCTGCACCAACACAAGTGCGAAAAGTGGTTTTTCAACACTATCACAAGTGCAAAAAGTGTTTTTTCCACACTAATACAAGTGCAAAAGTGGTTTCCTGCACCAACACAAGTGCGAAAGTGGTTTTTCAACACTAACACAATTGCGAAAAGTGGTTTTTCAACACTATCGCAAGTGCAAAAAGTGTTTTTTCCACACTAATACAAGTGCAAAAGTGGTTTCCTGCACCAACACAAGTGCGAAAAGTGGTTTTTCAACACTAACACAAGTGCGAAAAGTGGTTTTTCAACACTAACACAAGTGCGAAAAGTAGTTTTTCAACACTAACACAAGTGCGAAAAGTGGTTTTTCCACACTAATACAAGTGCAAAAGTGGTTTCCTGCACCAACACAAGTGCGAAAAGTGTTTTTTCAACACTAACACAAGTGCGAAAAGTGGTTTTTCAACACTAACACAAGTGCGAAAAGTGGGTTTCCACACTAATACAAGTGCAAAAGTGGTTTCCTGCACCAACACAAGTGCGAAAAGTGGTTTTTCAACACTAACACAAGTGCGAAAAGTGGTTTTTCAACACTATCACAAGTGCAAAAAGTGTTTTTTCCACACTAATACAAGTGCAAAAGTGGTTTCCTGCACCAACACAAGTGCGAAAAGTGGTTTTTCAACACTAACACAATTGCGAAAAGTGGTTTTTCAACACTATCACAAGTGCAAAAAGTGTTTTTTCCACACTAATACAAGTGCAAAAGTGGTTTCCTGCACCAACACAAGTGCGAAAAGTGGTTTTTCAACACTAACACAAGAGCGAAAAGTGGTTTTTCAACAATAACACAGGTGCGAAAAGTGGTTTTTCCACACTAATACAAGTGCAAAAGTGGTTTCCTGCACCAACACAAGTGCGAAAAGTGGTTTTTCAACACTAACACATGTGCGAAAAGTGGTTTTTCAACAATATCACAAGTGCAAAAAGTGTTTTTTCCACACTAATACAAGTGCAAAAGTGGTTTCCTGCACCAAAACAAGTGCGAAAAGTGGTTTTTCAACACTAACACAAGTGCGAAAAGTGGTTTTTCAACACTAACACAAGTGCGAAAAGTGGTTTTTCCACACTAATACAAGTGCAAAAGTGGTTTCCTGCACCAACACAAGTGCGAAAAGTGGTTTTTCAACACTAACACAAGTGCGAAAAGTGGTTTTTCAACACTAACACAAGTGCGAAAAGTGGTTTTTCCACACTAATACAAGTGCAAAAGTGGTTTCCTGCACCAACACAAGTGCGAAAAGTGGTTTTTCAACACTAACACAAGTGCGAAAAGTGGTTTTTCAACACTATCACAAGTGCGAAAAGTGTTTTTTCCACACTAATACAAGTGCAAAAGTGGTTTCCTGCACCAACACAAGTGCGAAAAGTGGTTTTTCAACACTAACACATGTGCGAAAAGTGGTTTTTCAACACTAACACAAGTGCGGAAAGTGTTTTTTGCACACTAATACAAGTGCAAAAGTGGTTTCCTGCACCAACACAAGTGCGAAAAGTGGTTTTTCAACACTAACACAAGTGCGAAAAGTGGTTTTTCCACACTAATACAAGTGCAAAAGTGGTTTCCTGCACCAACACAAGTGCGAAAAGTGGTTTTTCAACACTAACACAAGTGCGAAAAGTGGTTTTTCAACACTATCACAAGTGCGAAAAGTGTTTTTTCCACACTAATACAAGTGCAAAAGTGGTTTCCTGCACCAACACAAGTGCGAAAAGTGGTTTTTCAACACTAACACATGTGCGAAAAGTGGTTTTTCAACACTA
This sequence comes from Myxine glutinosa, assembly GCF_964187855.1. Lineage (NCBI taxonomy): Eukaryota > Metazoa > Chordata > Myxini > Myxiniformes > Myxinidae > Myxine > Myxine glutinosa. The sequence continues at coordinate 25,180 of NW_027616581.1, forward strand.
ACACAAGTGCGAAAAGTGTTTTTTCCACACTAATACAAGTGCAAAAGTGGTTTCCTGCACCAACACAAGTGCGAAAAGTGGTTTTTCAACACTAACACTAGTGCGAAAAGTGGTTTTTCAACACTAACACAAGTGCAAAAAGTGGTTTTTCAACACTAACACAAGTGCGAAAAGTGGTTTTTCCACACTAATACAAGTGCAAAAGTGGTTTCCTGCACCAACACAAGTGCGAAAAGTGTTTTTTCAACACTAACACAAGTGCGAAAAGTGGTTTTTCAACACTATCACAAGTGCAAAAAGTGTTTTTTCCACACTAATACAAGTGCAAAAGTGGTTTCCTGCACCAACACAAGTGCGAAAAGTGGTTTTTCAACACTAACACAAGTGCGAAAAGTGGTTTTTCAACACTAACACAAGTGCGAAAAGTGGTTTTTCAACACTATCAGAAGTGCAAAAAGAGTTTTTTCCACACTAATACAAGTGCAAAAGTGGTTTCCTGCACCAACACAAGTGTGAAAAGTGGTTTTTCAACACTAACACAAGTGCGAAAAGTGGGTTTTTCAACACTAACACAAGTGCGAAAAGTGGTTTTTCAACACTATCACAAGTGCAAAAAGTGTTTTTTCCACACTAATACAAGTGTAAAAGTGGTTTCCTGCACCAACACAAGTGCGAAAAGTGGTTTTTCAACACTAACACAAGTGCGAAAAGTGGTTTTTCAACACTAACACAAGTGCGAAAAGTGGGTTCCTGCACCAACACAAGTGCGAAAAGTGGTTTTTCCACACTAATACAAGTGTAAAAGTGGTTTCCTGCACCAACACAAGTGCGAAAAGTGGTCTTTCAACACTAACACAAGTGCGAAAAGTGGTTTTTCAACACTATCACAAGTGCAAACAGTGTTTTTTCCACACTAATACAAGTGCAAAAGTGGTTTCCTGTACCAACACAAGTGCGAAAAGTGGTTTTTCAACACTAACACAAGTGCGAAAAGTGTTTTTTCAACAGTAACACAAGTGCGAAAAGTGATTTTTCCACAGTAATACAAGTGCAAAAGTGGTTTCCTGCACCAACACAAGTGCGAAAAGTGGTTTTTCAACACTAACACAAGTGCGAAATGTGGTTTTTCAACACTAACACAAGTGCGAAAAGTGGTTTTTCCACACTAATACAAGTGCAAAAGTGGTTTCCTGCACCAACACAAGTGGGAAAAGTGGTTTTTCAACACTAACACAAGTGCGAAAAGTGGTTTTTCAACACTATCACAAGTGCAAAAAGTGTTTTTTTCCACACTAATACAAGTGCAAAAGTGGTTTCCTGCACCAACACAAGTGCGAAAAGTGGTTTCCTGCACCAACACAAGTGCGAAAAGTGGTTTTTCAACACTATCACAAGTGCAAAAAGTGTTTTTTCCACACTAATACAAGTGCAAAAGTGGTTTCCTGCACCAACACAAGTGCGAAAGTGGTTTTTCAACACTAACACAATTGCGAAAAGTGGTTTTTCAACACTATTGCAAGTGCAAAAAGTGTTTTTTCCACACTAATACAAGTGCAAAAGTGGTTTCCTGCACCAACACAAGTGCGAAAAGTGGTTTTTCAACACTAACACAAGTGCGAAAAGTGGTTTTTCAACACTAACACAAGTGCGAAAAGTGGTTTTTCAACACTAACACAAGTGCGAAAAGTGGTTTTTCCACACTAATACAAGTGCAAAAGTGGTTTCCTGCACCAACACAAGTGCGAAAAGTGTTTTTTCAACACTAACACAAGTGCGAAAAGTGGTTTTTCAACACTATCACAAGTGCAAAAAGTGTTTTTTCCACACTAATACAAGTGCAAAAGTGGTTTCCTGCACCAACACAAGGGCGAAAAGTGGTTTTTCAACACTAACACAAGTGCAAAATGTGGTTTTTCAACACTAACACAAGTGCGAAAAGTGGTTTTTCAACACTAACACAAGTGCGAAAAGTGGGTTTCCACACTAATACAAGTGCAAAAGTGGTTTCCTGCACCAACACAAGTGCGAAAAGTGGTTTTTCAACACTAACACAAGTGCGAAAAGTGGTTTTTCAAAACTATCACAAGTGCAAAAAGTGTTTTTTCCACACTAATACAAGTGCAAAAGTGGTTTCCTGCACCAAAACAAGTGCGAAAAGTGGTTTTTCAACACTAACACAAGTGCGAAAAGTGGTTTTTCAACACTAACACAAGTGCGAAAAGTGGTTTTTCCACACTAATACAAGTGCAAAAGTGGTTTCCTGCACCAACACAAGTGCGAAAAGTGGTTTTTCAACACTAACACAAGTGCGAAAAGTGGTTTTTCAACACTATCACAAGTGCAAAAAGTGTTTTTTCCACACTAATACAAGTGCAAAAGTGGTTTCCTGCACCAACACAAGTGCGAAAAGTGGTTTTTCAACACGAACACAAGTGCGAAAAGTGGTTTTTCAACACTAACACAAGTGCGAAAAGTGTTTTTTCCACACTAATACAAGTGCAAAAGTGGTTTCCTGCACCAACACAAGTGCGAAAAGTGGTTTTTCAACACTAACACATGTGCGAAAAGTGGTTTTTCAACACTAACACAAGTGCGAAAAATGTTTTTTCCACACTAATACAAGTGCAAAAGTGGTTTCCTGCACCAACACAAGTGCGAAAAGTGGTTTTTCAACACTAACACAAGTGCGAAAAGTGGTTTTTCAACACTAACACAAGTGCGAAAAGTTTTTTTTCAACACTAACACAAGTGCGAAAAGTGGTTTTTCAACACTAACACAAGTGCGAAAAGTGGTTTTTCCACACTAATACAAGTGCAAAAGTGGTTTCCTGCACCAACACAAGTGCGAAAAGTGGTTTTTCAACACTAACACATGTGCGAAAAGTGGTTTTTCAACACTAACACAAGGGCGAAAAGTGTTTTTTCCACACTAATACAAGTGCAAAAGTGGTTTCCTGCACCAACACAAGTGCGAAAAGTGGTTTTTCAACACTAACACAAGTGCGAAAAGTGTTTTTTCAACACTAACACAAGTGCGAAAAGTGGTTTTTCAACACTAACACAAGTGCAAAAAGTGGTTTTTCCACACTAATACAAGTGCAAAAGTGGTTTCCTGCACCAACACAAGTGCGAAAAGTGGTTTTTCAACACTAACACAAGTGCGAAAAGTGGTTTTTCAACACTATCACAAGTGCAAAAAGTGTTTTTTCCACACTAATACAAGTGCAAAAGTGGTTTCCTGCACCAACACAAGTGCGAAAAGTGGTTTTTCAACACTAACACAATTGCGAAAAGTGGTTTTTCAACACTATCACAAGTGCAAAAAGTGTTTTTTCCACACTAATACAAGTGCAAAAGTGGTTTCCTGCACCAACACAAGTGCGAAAAGTGGTTTTTCAACACTAACACAAGAGCGAAAAGTGGTTTTTCAACACTAACACAGGTGCCAAAAGTGGTTTTTCCACACTAATACAAGTGCAAAAGTGGTTTCCTGCACCAACACAAGTGCGAAAAGTGGTTTTTCAACACTAACACAAGTGCGAAAAGTGGTTTTTCAACACTATCACAAGTGCAAAAAGTGTTTTTTCCACACTAATACAAGTGCAAAAGTGGTTTCCTGCACCAAAACAAGTGCGTAAAAGTGGTTTTTCAACACTAACACAAGTGCGAAAAGTGGTTTTTCAACACTAACACAAGTGCGAAAAGTGGTTTTTCCACACTAATACAAGTGCAAAAGTGGTTTCCTGCACCAACACAAGTGCGAAAAGTGTTTTTTCAACACTAACACAAGTGCGAAAAGTGGTTTTTCAACACTATCACAAGTGCAAAAAGTGTTTTTTCCACACTAATACAAGTGCAAAAGTGGTTTTTCAACACTAACACAAGTGCGAAAAGTGGTTTTTCAACACTAACACAGGTGCCAAAAGTGGTTTTTCCACACTAATACAAGTGCAAAAGTGGTTTCCTGCACCAACACAAGTGCGAAAAGTGGTTTTTCAACACTAACACAAGTGCGAAAAGTGGTTTTTCAACACTAACACAAGTGCGAAAAGTAGTTTTTCAACACTAACACAAGTGCGAAAAGTGGTTTTTCCACACTAATACAAGTGCAAAAGTGGTTTCCTGCACCAACACAAGTGCGAAAAGTGTTTTTTCAACACTAACACAAGTGCGAAAAGTGGTTTTTCAACACTAACACAAGTGCGAAAAGTGGGTTTCCACACTAATACAAGTGCAAAAGTGGTTTCCTGCACCAACACAAGTGCGAAAAGTGGTTTTTCAACACTAACACAAGTGCGAAAAGTGGTTTTTCAACACTATCACAAGTGCAAAAAGTGTTTTTTCCACACTAATACAAGTGCAAAAGTGGTTTCCTGCACCAACACAAGTGCGAAAAGTGGTTTTTCAACACTAACACAATTGCGAAAAGTGGTTTTTCAACACTATCACAAGTGCAAAAAGTGTTTTTTCCACACTAATACAAGTGCAAAAGTGGTTTCCTGCACCAACACAAGTGCGAAAAGTGGTTTTTCAACACTAACACAAGAGCGAAAAGTGGTTTTTCAACAATAACACAGGTGCGAAAAGTGGTTTTTCCACACTAATACAAGTGCAAAAGTGGTTTCCTGCACCAACACAAGTGCGAAAAGTGGTTTTTCAACACTAACACATGTGCGAAAAGTGGTTTTTCAACAATATCACAAGTGCAAAAAGTGTTTTTTCCACACTAATACAAGTGCAAAAGTGGTTTCCTGCACCAAAACAAGTGCGAAAAGTGGTTTTTCAACACTAACACAAGTGCGAAAAGTGGTTTTTCAACACTAACACAAGTGCGAAAAGTGGTTTTTCCACACTAATACAAGTGCAAAAGTGGTTTCCTGCACCAACACAAGTGCGAAAAGTGGTTTTTCAACACTAACACAAGTGCGAAAAGTGGTTTTTCAACACTAACACAAGTGCGAAAAGTGGTTTTTCCACACTAATACAAGTGCAAAAGTGGTTTCCTGCACCAACACAAGTGCGAAAAGTGGTTTTTCAACACTAACACAAGTGCGAAAAGTGGTTTTTCAACACTATCACAAGTGCGAAAAGTGTTTTTTCCACACTAATACAAGTGCAAAAGTGGTTTCCTGCACCAACACAAGTGCGAAAAGTGGTTTTTCAACACTAACACATGTGCGAAAAGTGGTTTTTCAACACTAACACAAGTGCGGAAAGTGTTTTTTGCACACTAATACAAGTGCAAAAGTGGTTTCCTGCACCAACACAAGTGCGAAAAGTGGTTTTTCAACACTAACACAAGTGCGAAAAGTGGTTTTTCCACACTAATACAAGTGCAAAAGTGGTTTCCTGCACCAACACAAGTGCGAAAAGTGGTTTTTCAACACTAACACAAGTGCGAAAAGTGGTTTTTCAACACTATCACAAGTGCGAAAAGTGTTTTTTCCACACTAATACAAGTGCAAAAGTGGTTTCCTGCACCAACACAAGTGCGAAAAGTGGTTTTTCAACACTAACACATGTGCGAAAAGTGGTTTTTCAACACTAACACAAGTGCGAAAAGTGTTTTTTCCACACTAATACAAGTGCAAAAGTGGTTTCCTGCACCAACACAAGTGCGAAAAGTGGTTTTTCAACACTAACACTAGTGCGAAAAGTGGTTTTTCAACACTAACACAAGTGCAAAAAGTGGTTTTTCAACACTAACACAAGTGCGAAAAGTGGTTTTTCCACACTAATACAAGTGCAAAAGTGGTTTCCTGCACCAACACAAGTGCGAAAAGTGTTTTTTCAACACTAACACAAGTGCGAAAAGTGGTTTTTCAACACTATCACAAGTGCAAAAAGTGTTTTTTCCACACTAATACAAGTGCAAAAGTGGTTTCCTGCACCAACACAAGTGCGAAAAGTGGTTTTTCAACACTAACACAAGTGCGAAAAGTGGTTTTTCAACACTAACACAAGTGCGAAAAGTGGTTTTTCAACACTATCAGAAGTGCAAAAAGAGTTTTTTCCACACTAATACAAGTGCAAAAGTGGTTTCCTGCACCAACACAAGTGTGAAAAGTGGTTTTTCAACACTAACACAAGTGCGAAAAGTGGGTTTTTCAACACTAACACAAGTGCGAAAAGTGGTTTTTCAACACTATCACAAGTGCAAAAAGTGTTTTTTCCACACTAATACAAGTGTAAAAGTGGTTTCCTGCACCAACACAAGTGCGAAAAGTGGTTTTTCAACACTAACACAAGTGCGAAAAGTGGTTTTTCAACACTAACACAAGTGCGAAAAGTGGGTTCCTGCACCAACACAAGTGCGAAAAGTGGTTTTTCCACACTAATACAAGTGTAAAAGTGGTTTCCTGCACCAACACAAGTGCGAAAAGTGGTCTTTCAACACTAACACAAGTGCGAAAAGTGGTTTTTCAACACTATCACAAGTGCAAACAGTGTTTTTTCCACACTAATACAAGTGCAAAAGTGGTTTCCTGTACCAACACAAGTGCGAAAAGTGGTTTTTCAACACTAACACAAGTGCGAAAAGTGTTTTTTCAACAGTAACACAAGTGCGAAAAGTGATTTTTCCACAGTAATACAAGTGCAAAAGTGGTTTCCTGCACCAACACAAGTGCGAAAAGTGGTTTTTCAACACTAACACAAGTGCGAAATGTGGTTTTTCAACACTAACACAAGTGCGAAAAGTGGTTTTTCCACACTAATACAAGTGCAAAAGTGGTTTCCTGCACCAACACAAGTGGGAAAAGTGGTTTTTCAACACTAACACAAGTGCGAAAAGTGGTTTTTCAACACTATCACAAGTGCAAAAAGTGTTTTTTTCCACACTAATACAAGTGCAAAAGTGGTTTCCTGCACCAACACAAGTGCGAAAAGTGGTTTCCTGCACCAACACAAGTGCGAAAAGTGGTTTTTCAACACTATCACAAGTGCAAAAAGTGTTTTTTCCACACTAATACAAGTGCAAAAGTGGTTTCCTGCACCAACACAAGTGCGAAAGTGGTTTTTCAACACTAACACAATTGCGAAAAGTGGTTTTTCAACACTATTGCAAGTGCAAAAAGTGTTTTTTCCACACTAATACAAGTGCAAAAGTGGTTTCCTGCACCAACACAAGTGCGAAAAGTGGTTTTTCAACACTAACACAAGTGCGAAAAGTGGTTTTTCAACACTAACACAAGTGCGAAAAGTGGTTTTTCAACACTAACACAAGTGCGAAAAGTGGTTTTTCCACACTAATACAAGTGCAAAAGTGGTTTCCTGCACCAACACAAGTGCGAAAAGTGTTTTTTCAACACTAACACAAGTGCGAAAAGTGGTTTTTCAACACTATCACAAGTGCAAAAAGTGTTTTTTCCACACTAATACAAGTGCAAAAGTGGTTTCCTGCACCAACACAAGGGCGAAAAGTGGTTTTTCAACACTAACACAAGTGCAAAATGTGGTTTTTCAACACTAACACAAGTGCGAAAAGTGGTTTTTCAACACTAACACAAGTGCGAAAAGTGGGTTTCCACACTAATACAAGTGCAAAAGTGGTTTCCTGCACCAACACAAGTGCGAAAAGTGGTTTTTCAACACTAACACAAGTGCGAAAAGTGGTTTTTCAAAACTATCACAAGTGCAAAAAGTGTTTTTTCCACACTAATACAAGTGCAAAAGTGGTTTCCTGCACCAAAACAAGTGCGAAAAGTGGTTTTTCAACACTAACACAAGTGCGAAAAGTGGTTTTTCAACACTAACACAAGTGCGAAAAGTGGTTTTTCCACACTAATACAAGTGCAAAAGTGGTTTCCTGCACCAACACAAGTGCGAAAAGTGGTTTTTCAACACTAACACAAGTGCGAAAAGTGGTTTTTCAACACTATCACAAGTGCAAAAAGTGTTTTTTCCACACTAATACAAGTGCAAAAGTGGTTTCCTGCACCAACACAAGTGCGAAAAGTGGTTTTTCAACACGAACACAAGTGCGAAAAGTGGTTTTTCAACACTAACACAAGTGCGAAAAGTGTTTTTTCCACACTAATACAAGTGCAAAAGTGGTTTCCTGCACCAACACAAGTGCGAAAAGTGGTTTTTCAACACTAACACATGTGCGAAAAGTGGTTTTTCAACACTAACACAAGTGCCAAAAATGTTTTTTCCACACTAATACAAGTGCAAAAGTGGTTTCCTGCACCAACACAAGTGCGAAAAGTGGTTTTTCAACACTAACACAAGTGCGAAAAGTGGTTTTTCAACACTAACACAAGTGCGAAAAGTTTTTTTTCAACACTAACACAAGTGCGAAAAGTGGTTTTTCAACACTAACACAAGTGCGAAAAGTGGTTTTTCCACACTAATACAAGTGCAAAAGTGGTTTCCTGCACCAACACAAGTGCGAAAAGTGGTTTTTCAACACTAACACATGTGCGAAAAGTGGTTTTTCAACACTAACACAAGGGCGAAAAGTGTTTTTTCCACACTAATACAAGTACAAAAGTGGTTTCCTGCACCAACACAAGTGCGAAAAGTGGTTTTCAACACTAACACAAGTGCGAAAAGTGTTTTTTCAACACTAACACAAGTGCGAAAAGTGGTTTTTCAACACTAACACAAGTGCAAAAAGTGGTTTTTCCACACTAATACAAGTGCAAAAGTGGTTTCCTGCACCAACACAAGTGCGAAAAGTGGTTTTTCAAAACTAACACAAGTGCGAAAAGTGGTTTTTCAACACTATCACAAGTGCAAAAAGTGTTTTTTCCACACTAATACAAGTGCAAAAGTGGTTTCCTGCACCAACACAAGTGCGAAAAGTGGTTTTTCAACACTAACACAATTGCGAAAAGAGGTTTTTCAACACTATCACAAGTGCAAAAAGTGTTTTTTCCACACTAATACAAGTGCAAAAGTGGTTTCCTGCACCAACACAAGTGCGAAAAGTGGTTTTTCAACACTAAAACAAGAGCGAAAAGTGGTTTTTCAACACTAACACAGGTGCCAAAAGTGGTTTTTCCACACTAATACAAGTGCAAAAGTGGTTTCCTGCACCAACACAAGTGCGAAAAGTGGTTTTTCAACACTAACACAAGTGCGAAAAGTGGTTTTTCAACACTATCACAAGTGCAAAAAGTGTTTTTTCCACACTAATACAAGTGCAAAAGTGGTTTCCTGCACCAAAACAAGTGCGTAAAAGTGGTTTTTCAACACTAACACAAGTGCGAAAAGTGGTTTTTCCACACTAATACAAGTGCAAAAGTGGTTTCCTGCACCAACACAAGTGCGAAAAGTGTTTTTTCAACACTAACACAAGTGCGAAAAGTGCTCTTTCAACACTATCACAAGTGCAAAAAGTGTTTTTTCCACACTAATACAAGTGCAAAAGTGGTTTTTCAACACTAACACAAGTGCGAAAAGTGGTTTTTCAACACTAACACAGGTGCCAAAAGTGGTTTTTCCACACTAATACAAGTGCAAAAGTGGTTTCCTGCACCAACACAAGTGCGAAAAGTGGTTTTTCAACACTAACACAAGAGCGAAAAGTGGTTTTTCAACACTAACACAGGTGCCAAAAGTGGTTTTTCCACACTAATACAAGTGCAAAAGTGGTTTCCTGCACCAACACAAGTGCGAAAAGTGGTTTTTCAACAGCTAACACAAGTGCGAAAAGTGGTTTTTCAACACTATCACAAGTGCAAAAAGTGTTTTTTCCACACTAATACAAGGGCAAAAGTGGTTTCCTGCACCAAAACAAGTGCGTAAAAGTGGTTTTTCAACACTAACACAAGTGCGAAAAGTGGTTTTTCAACACTAACACAAGTGCGAAAAGTGGTTTTTCCACACTAATACAAGTGCAAAAGTGGTTTCCTGCACCAACACAAGTGCAAAAAGTGGTTTTTCAACACTAACACAAGTGCAAAAAGTGGTTTTTCAACACTATCACAAGTGCAAAAAGTGTTTTTTTCCACACTAACACAAGTGCAAAAGTGGTTTCCTGCACCAACACAAGTGCGAAAAGTGGTTTCCTGCACCAACACAAGTGCGAAAAGTGGTTTTTCAACACTATCACAAGTGCAAAAAGTGTTTTTTCCACACTAATACAAGTGCAAAAGTGGTTTCCTGCACCAACACAAGTGCGAAAAGGTGGTTTTTCAACACTAACACAATTGCGAAAAGTGGTTTTTCAACACTATCGCATGTGCAAAAAGTGTTTTTTCCACACTAATACAAGTGCAAAAGTGGTTTCCTGCACCAACACAAGTGCGAAAAGTGGTTTTTCAACACTAACACAAGTGCGAAAAGTGGTTTTTCAACACTAACACAAGTGCAAAAAGTGGTTTTTCAACACTAACACAAGTGCGAAAAGTGGTTTTTCCACACTAATACAAGTGCAAAAGTGGTTTCCTGCACCAACACAAGTGCGAAAAGTGTTTTTTCAACACTAACACAAGTGCGAAAAGTGGTTTTTCAACACTATCACAAGTGCAAAAAGTGTTTTTTGCACACTAATACAAGTGCAAAAGTGGTTTCCTGCACCAACACAAGTGCGAAAAGTGGTTTTTCAACACTAACACAAGTGCAAAATGTGGTTTTTCAACACTAACACAAGTGCGAAAAGTGGTTTTTCAACACTAACATAAGTGCGAAAAGTGGTTTTCCACACTAATACAAGTGCAAAAGTGGTTTCCTGCACCAACACAAGTGCGAAAAGTGGGTTTTCAACACTAACACAAGTGCGAAAAGTGGTTTTTCAACACTATCACAAGTGCAAAAAGTGTTTTTTCCACACTAATACAAGTGCAAAAGTGGTTTCCTGCACCAACACAAGTGCGAAAAGTGGTTTTTCAACACTAACACAATTGCGAAAAGTGGTTTTTCAACACTATCACAAGTGCAAAAAGTGTTTTTTCCACACTAATACAAGTGCAAAAGTGGTTTCCTGCACCAACACAAGTGCGAAAAGTGGTTTTTCAACACTAACACAAGAGCGAAAAGTGGTTTTTCAACACTAACACAGGTGCGAAAAGTGGTTTTTCCACACTAATACAAGTGCAAAAGTGGTTTCCTGCACCAACACAAGTGCGAAAAGTGGTTTTTCAACACTAACACAAGTGCGAAAAGTGGTTTTTCAACACTATCACAAGTGCAAAAAGTGTTTTTTCCACACTAATACAAGTGCAAAAGTGGTTTCCTGCACCAAAACAAGTGCGAAAAGTGGTTTTTCAACACTAACACAAGTGCGAAAAGTGGTTTTTCAACACTAACACAAGTGCGAAAAGTGGTTTTTCCACACCAATACAAGTGCAAAAGTGGTTTCCTGCACCAACACAAGTGCGAAAAGTGGTTTTTCAACACTAACACAAGTGCGAAAAGTGGTTTTTCAACACTATCACAAGTGCAAAAAGTGTTTTTTCCACACTAATACAAGTGCAAAAGTGGTTTCCTGCACCAACACAAGTGCGAAAAGTGGTTTTTCAACACGAACACAAGTGCGAAAAGTGGTTTTTCAACACTAACACAAGTGCGAAAAGTGTTTTTTCCACACTAATACAAGTGCAAAAGTGGTTTCCTGCACCAACACAAGTGCGAAAAGTGGTTTTTCAACACTAACACATGTGCGAAAAGTGGTTTTTCAACACTAACACAAGTGCCAAAAATGTTTTTTCCACACTAATACAAGTGCAAAAGTGGTTTCCTGCACCAACACAAGTGCGAAAAGTGGTTTTTCAACACTAACACAAGTGCGAAAAGTGGTTTTTCAACACTAACACAAGTGCGAAAAGTTTTTTTTCAACACTAACACAAGTGCGAAAAGTGGTTTTTCAACACTAACACAAGTGCGAAAAGTGGTTTTTCCACACTAATACAAGTGCAAAAGTGGTTTCCTGCACCAACACAAGTGCGAAAAGTGGTTTTTCAACACTAACACATGTGCGAAAAGTGGTTTTTCAACACTAACACAAGGGCGAAAAGTGTTTTTTCCACACTAATACAAGTACAAAAGTGGTTTCCTGCACCAACACAAGTGCGAAAAGTGGTTTTTCAACACTAACACAAGTGCGAAAAGTGTTTTTTCAACACTAACACAAGTGCGAAAAGTGGTTTTTCAACACTAACACAAGTGCAAAAAGTGGTTTTTCCACACTAATACAAGTGCAAAAGTGGTTTCCTGCACCAACACAAGTGCGAAAAGTGGTTTTTCAAAACTAACACAAGTGCGAAAAGTGGTTTTTCAACACTATCACAAGTGCAAAAAGTGTTTTTTCCACACTAATACAAGTGCAAAAGTGGTTTCCTGCACCAACACAAGTGCGAAAAGTGGTTTTTCAACACTAACACAATTGCGAAAAGTGGTTTTTCAACACTATCACAAGTGCAAAAAGTGTTTTTTCCACACTAATACAAGTGCAAAAGTGGTTTCCTGCACCAACACAAGTGCGAAAAGTGGTTTTTCAACACTAAAACAAGAGCGAAAAGTGGTTTTTCAACACTAACACAGGTGCCAAAAGTGGTTTTTCCACACTAATACAAGTGCAAAAGTGGTTTCCTGCACCAACACAAGTGCGAAAAGTGGTTTTTCAACACTAACACAAGTGCGAAAAGTGGTTTTTCAACACTATCACAAGTGCAAAAAGTGTTTTTTCCACACTAATACAAGTGCAAAAGTGGTTTCCTGCACCAAAACAAGTGCGTAAAAGTGGTTTTTCAACACTAACATAAGTGCGAAAAGTGGTTTTTCCACACTAATACAAGTGCAAAAGTGGTTTCCTGCACCAACACAAGTGCGAAAAGTGTTTTTTCAACACTAACACAAGTGCGAAAAGTGGTTTTTCAACACTATCACAAGTGCAAAAAGTGTTTTTTCCACACTAATACAAGTGCAAAAGTGGTTTTTCAACACTAACACAAGTGCGAAAAGTGGTTTTTCAACACTAACACAGGTGCCAAAAGTGGTTTTTCCACACTAATACAAGTGCAAAAGTGGTTTCCTGCACCAACACAAGTGCGAAAAGTGGTTTTTCAACACTAACACAAGAGCGAAAAGTGGTTTTTCAACACTAACACAGGTGCCAAAAGTGGTTTTTCCACACTAATACAAGTGCAAAAGTGGTTTCCTGCACCAACACAAGTGCGAAAAGTGGTTTTTCAACACTAACACAAGTGCGAAAAGTGGTTTTTCAACACTATCACAAGTGCAAAAAGTGTTTTTTCCACACTAATACAAGTGCAAAAGTGGTTTCCTGCACCAAAACAAGTGCGTAAAAGTGGTTTTTCAACACTAACACAAGTGCGAAAAGTGGTTTTTCAACACTAACACAAGTGCGAAAAGTGGTTTTTCCACACTAATACAAGTGCAAAAGTGGTTTCCTGCACCAACACAAGTGCGAAAAGTGTTTTTTCAACACTAACACAAGTGCGAAAAGTGGTTTTTCCACACTAATACAAGTGCAAAAGTGGTTTCCTGCACCAACACAAGTGCGAAAAGTGGTTTTTCAACACTAACACAAGTGCGAAAAGTGGTTTTTCAACACTATCACAAGTGCAAAAAGTGTTTTTACCACACTAATACAAGTGCAAAAGTGGTTTCCTGCACCAACACAAGTGCGAAAAGTGGTTTTTCAACACTATCACAAGTGCGAAAAGTGGTTTTTCAACACTAACACAAGTGCGAAAAGTGGTTTTTCCACACTAATACAAGTGCAAAAGTGGTTTCCTGCACCAACACAAGTGCGAAAAGTGGTTTTTCAACACTAACACAAGTTTGAAAAGTGGTTTTTCAACACTATCACAAGTGCAAAAAGTGTTTTTTCCACACTAATACAAGTGCAAAAGTGGTATCCTGCAGCAACACAACTGCGAAAAGTGGTTTTTCAACACTAACCCAAGTGCGAAAAGTGGTTTTTCAACACTAACACATGTGCGAAAAGTGGTTTTTCCACACTAATGCAAGTGCAAAAGTGGTTTCCTGCACCAACACAATTGCGAAAAGTGGTTTTTCAACACTAACACAAGTGCGAAAAGTGGTTTTTCAACAAAAATCACAAGTGTAAAAAGAGTTTTTTCCACACTAATACAAGTGCAAAAGTGGTTTCCTGCACCAACACAAGTGTGAAAAGTGGTTTTTCAACACTAAGACAAGTGCGAAAAGTGGTTTTTCAACACTAACACAAGTGCAAAAAGTGGTTTTTCAACACTAACACAAGTGCGAAAAGTGGTTTTTCAACACTATCACAAGTGCAAAAAGTGTTTTTTCCACACTAATACAAGTGTAAAAGTGGTTTCCTGCACCAACACAAGTGCGAAAAGTGGTTTTTCAACACTAACACAAGTGCGAAAAGCGGTTTTTCAACAATAACACAAGTGCGAAAAGTGGTTTTCTGCACCAACACAAGTGCGAAAAGTGGTTTTTCCACACTAATAGAAGTGTAAAAGTGGTTTCCTGCACCAACACAAGTGGGAAAAGTGGTTTTTCAACACTAACACAAGTGCGAAAAGTGGTTTTTCAACACTAACACAAGTGCGAAAAGTGGTTTTTCAACACTATCACAAGTGCAAAAAGTGTTTTTTCCACACTAATACAAGTGCAAAAGTGGTTTCCTGCACCAACACAAGTGTGAAAAGTGGTTTTTCAACACTAACACAAGTGCGAAAAGTGGTTTTTCAACACTAACACAAGTGCGAAAAGTGGTTTTTCAACACTAACATAAGTACGAAAAGTGGTTTTTCCACACTAATAGAAGTGCAAAAGTGGTTTCCTGCACCAACACAAGTGCGAAAAGTGGTTTTTCAACACTAACACAAGTGCGAAAAGTGGTTTTTCAACACTATCACAAGAGCAAAAAGTGTTTTTTCCACACTAATACAAGTGCAAAAGTGGTTTCCTGCACCAACACAAGTGCGAAAAGTGGTTTTTCAACACTAACACAAGTGCGAAAAGTGGTTTTTCAACACTAACACAAGTGCGAAAAGTGGTTTTTCCACACTAATACAAGTGCAAAAGTGGTTTCCTGAACCAACACAAGTGCGAAAAGTGGTTTTTCCACACTAATACAAGTGCAAAAGTGGTTTCCTGCACCAACACAAGTGCGAAAAGTGGTTTTTCAACACTAACACAAGTGCGAAAAGTGGTTTTTCAACACTATCACAAGTGCAAAAAGTGTTTTTTCCACACTAATACAAGTGCAAAAGTGGTTTCCTGCACCAAAACAAGTGCGTAAAAGTGGTTTTTCAACACTAACACAAGTGCGAAAAGTGGTTTTTCCACACTAATACAAGTGCAAAAGTGGTTTCCTGCACCAACACAAGTGCGAAAAGTGTTTTTTCAACACTAACACAAGTGCGAAAAGTGGTTTTTCAACACTATCACAAGTGCAAAAAGTGTTTTTTCCACACTAATACAAGTGCAAAAGTGGTTTTTCAACACTAACACAAGTGCGAAAAGTGGTTTTTCAACACTAACACAGGTGCCAAAAGTGGTTTTTCCACACTAATACAAGTGCAAAAGTGGTTTCCTGCACCAACACAAGTGCGAAAAGTGGTTTTTCAACACTAACACAAGAGCGAAAAGTGGTTTTTCAACACTAACACAGGTGCCAAAAGTGGTTTTTCCACACTAATACAAGTGCAAAAGTGGTTTCCTGCACCAACACAAGTGCGAAAAGTGGTTTTTCAACACTAACACAAGTGCGAAAAGTGGTTTTTCAACACTATCACAAGTGCAAAAAGTGTTTTTTCCACACTAATACAAGTGCAAAAGTGGTTTCCTGCACCAAAACAAGTGCGTAAAAGTGGTTTTTCAACACTAACACAAGTGCGAAAAGTGGTTTTTCAACACTAACACAAGTGCGAAAAGTGGTTTTTCCACACTAATACAAGTGCAAAAGAGGTTTCCTGCACCAACACAAGTGCGAAAAGTGTTTTTTCAACACTAACACAAGTGCGAAAAGTGGTTTTTCCACACTAATACAAGTGCAAAAGTGGTTTCCTGCACCAACACAAGTGCGAAAAGTGGTTTTTCAACACTAACACAAGTGCGAAAAGTGGTTTTTCAACACTATCACAAGTGCAAAAAGTGTTTTTACCACACTAATACAAGTGCAAAAGTGGTTTCCTGCACCAACACAAGTGCGAAAAGTGGTTTTTCAACACTATCACAAGTGCGAAAAGTGGTTTTTCAACACTAACACAAGTGCGAAAAGTGGTTTTTCCACACTAATACAAGTGCAAAAGTGGTTTCCTGCACCAACACAAGTGCGAAAAGTGGTTTTTCAACACTAACACAAGTTTGAAAAGTGGTTTTTCAACACTATCACAAGTGCAAAAAGTGTTTTTTCCACACTAATACAAGTGCAAAAGTGGTATCCTGCAGCAACACAACTGCGAAAAGTGGTTTTTCAACACTAACCCAAGTGCGAAAAGTGGTTTTTCAACACTAACACATGTGCGAAAAGTGGTTTTTCCACACTAATGCAAGTGCAAAAGTGGTTTCCTGCACCAACACAATTGCGAAAAGTGGTTTTTCAACACTAACACAAGTGCGAAAAGTGGTTTTTCAACAAAAATCACAAGTGTAAAAAGAGTTTTTTCCACACTAATACAAGTGCAAAAGTGGTTTCCTGCACCAACACAAGTGTGAAAAGTGGTTTTTCAACACTAAGACAAGTGCGAAAAGTGGTTTTTCAACAAAAATCACAAGTGTAAAAAGAGTTTTTTCCACACTAATACAAGTGCAAAAGTGGTTTCCTGCACCAACACAAGTGTGAAAAGTGGATTTTCAACACTAAGACAAGTGCGAAAAGTGGTTTTTCAACACTAACACAAGTGCAAAAAGTGGTTTTTCAACACTAACACAAGTGCGAAAAGTGGTTTTTCAACACTATCACAAGTGCAAAAAGTGTTTTTTCCACACTAATACAAGTGTAAAAGTGGTTTCCTGCACCAACACAAGTGCGAAAAGTGGTTTTTCAACACTAACACAAGTGCGAAAAGCGGTTTTTCAACAATAACACAAGTGCGAAAAGTGGTTTTCTGCACCAACACAAGTGCGAAAAGTGGTTTTTCCACACTAATAGAAGTGTAAAAGTGGTTTCCTGCACCAACACAAGTGGGAAAAGTGGTTTTTCAACACTAACACAAGTGCGAAAAGTGGTTTTTCAACACTAACACAAGTGCGAAAAGTGGTTTTTCAACACTATCACAAGTGCAAAAAGTGTTTTTTCCACACTAATACAAGTGCAAAAGTGGTTTCCTGCACCAACACAAGTGTGAAAAGTGGTTTTTCAACACTAACACAAGTGCGAAAAGTGGTTTTTCAACACTAACACAAGTGCGAAAAGTGGTTTTTCAACACTAACATAAGTACGAAAAGTGGTTTTTCCACACTAATAGAAGTGCAAAAGTGGTTTCCTGCACCAACACAAGTGCGAAAAGTGGTTTTTCAACACTAACACAAGTGCGAAAAGTGGTTTTTCAACACTATCACAAGAGCAAAAAGTGTTTTTTCCACACTAATACAAGTGCAAAAGTGGTTTCCTGCACCAACACAAGTGCGAAAAGTGGTTTTTCAACACTAACACAAGTGCGAAAAGTGGTTTTTCAACACTAACACAAGTGCGAAAAGTGGTTTTTCCACACTAATACAAGTGCAAAAGTGGTTTCCTGAACCAACACAAGTGCGAAAAGTGGTTTTTCCACACTAATACAAGTGCAAAAGTGGTTTCCTGCACCAACACAAGTGCGAAAAGTGGTTTTTCAACACTAACACAAGTGCGAAAAGTGGTTTTTCAACACTATCACAAGTGCAAAAAGTGTTTTTTCCACACTAATACAAGTGCAAAAGTGGTTTCCTGCACCAAAACAAGTGCGTAAAAGTGGTTTTTCAACACTAACACAAGTGCGAAAAGTGGTTTTTCCACACTAATACAAGTGCAAAAGTGGTTTCCTGCACCAACACAAGTGCGAAAAGTGTTTTTTCAACACTAACACAAGTGCGAAAAGTGGTTTTTCAACACTATCACAAGTGCAAAAAGTGTTTTTTCCACACTAATACAAGTGCAAAAGTGGTTTTTCAACACTAACACAAGTGCGAAAAGTGGTTTTTCAACACTAACACAGGTGCCAAAAGTGGTTTTTCCACACTAATACAAGTGCAAAAGTGGTTTCCTGCACCAACACAAGTGCGAAAAGTGGTTTTTCAACACTAACACAAGAGCGAAAAGTGGTTTTTCAACACTAACACAGGTGCCAAAAGTGGTTTTTCCACACTAATACAAGTGCAAAAGTGGTTTCCTGCACCAACACAAGTGCGAAAAGTGGTTTTTCAACACTAACACAAGTGCGAAAAGTGGTTTTTCAACACTATCACAAGTGCAAAAAGTGTTTTTTCCACACTAATACAAGTGCAAAAGTGGTTTCCTGCACCAAAACAAGTGCGTAAAAGTGGTTTTTCAACACTAACACAAGTGCGAAAAGTGGTTTTTCAACACTAACACAAGTGCGAAAAGTGGTTTTTCCACACTAATACAAGTGCAAAAGAGGTTTCCTGCACCAACACAAGTGCGAAAAGTGTTTTTTCAACACTAACACAAGTGCGAAAAGTGGTTTTTCCACACTAATACAAGTGCAAAAGTGGTTTCCTGGACCAACACAAGTGCGAAAAGTGGTTTTTCAACACTAACACAAGTGCGAAAAGTGGTTTTTCAACACTATCACAAGTGCAAAAAGTGTTTTTACCACACTAATACAAGTGCAAAAGTGGTTTCCTGCACCAACACAAGTGCGAAAAGTGGTTTTTCAACACTATCACAAGTGCGAAAAGTGGTTTTTCAACACTAACACAAGTGCGAAAAGTGGTTTTTCCACACTAATACAAGTGCAAAAGTGGTTTCCTGCACCAACACAAGTGCGAAAAGTGGTTTTTCAACACTAACACAAGTTTGAAAAGTGGTTTTTCAACACTATCACAAGTGCAAAAAGTGTTTTTTCCACACTAATACAAGTGCAAAAGTGGTATCCTGCAGCAACACAACTGCGAAAAGTGGTTTTTCAACACTAACCCAAGTGCGAAAAGTGGTTTTTCAACACTAACACATGTGCGAAAAGTGGTTTTTCCACACTAATGCAAGTGCAAAAGTGGTTTCCTGCACCAACACAATTGCGAAAAGTGGTTTTTCAACACTAACACAAGTGCGAAAAGTGGTTTTTCAACAAAAATCACAAGTGTAAAAAGAGTTTTTTCCACACTAATACAAGTGCAAAAGTGGTTTCCTGCACCAACACAAGTGTGAAAAGTGGTTTTTCAACACTAAGACAAGTGCGAAAAGTGGTTTTTCAACACTAACACAAGTGCAAAAAGTGGTTTTTCAACACTAACACAAGTGCGAAAAGTGGTTTTTCAACACTATCACAAGTGCAAAAAGTGTTTTTTCCACACTAATACAAGTGTAAAAGTGGTTTCCTGCACCAACACAAGTGCGAAAAGTGGTTTTTCAACACTAACACAAGTGCGAAAAGCGGTTTTTCAACAATAACACAAGTGCGAAAAGTGGTTTTCTGCACCAACACAAGTGCGAAAAGTGGTTTTTCCACACTAATAGAAGTGTAAAAGTGGTTTCCTGCACCAACACAAGTGGGAAAAGTGGTTTTTCAACACTAACACAAGTGCGAAAAGTGGTTTTTCAACACTAACACAAGTGCGAAAAGTGGTTTTTCAACACTATCACAAGTGCAAAAAGTGTTTTTTCCACACTAATACAAGTGCAAAAGTGGTTTCCTGCACCAACACAAGTGTGAAAAGTGGTTTTTCAACACTAACACAAGTGCGAAAAGTGGTTTTTCAACACTAACACAAGTGCGAAAAGTGGTTTTTCAACACTAACATAAGTACGAAAAGTGGTTTTTCCACACTAATAGAAGTGCAAAAGTGGTTTCCTGCACCAACACAAGTGCGAAAAGTGGTTTTTCAACACTAACACAAGTGCGAAAAGTGGTTTTTCAACACTATCACAAGAGCAAAAAGTGTTTTTTCCACACTAATACAAGTGCAAAAGTGGTTTCCTGCACCAACACAAGTGCGAAAAGTGGTTTTTCAACACTAACACAAGTGCGAAAAGTGGTTTTTCAACACTAACACAAGTGCGAAAAGTGGTTTTTCCACACTAATACAAGTGCAAAAGTGGTTTCCTGAACCAACACAAGTGCGAAAAGTGGTTTTTCAACACTAACACAAGTGCGAAAAGTGGTTTCCTGCACCAACACAAGTGCGAAAAGTGGTTTTTCAACACTAATACAAGTGTAAAAGTGGTTTCCTGCACCAACACAAGTGCGAAAAGTGGTTTTTCAACATTAACACAAGTGCGAAAAGTGTTTTTTCCACACTAATACAAGTGCAAAAGTGGTTTCCTGCACCAACACAAGTGCAAAAAGTGGTTTTTCAACACTAACACAAGAGCGAAAAGTGGTTTTTCAACACTAACACAGGTGCCAAAAGTGGTTTTTCCACACTAATACAAGTGCAAAAGTGGTTTCCTGCACCAACACAAGTGCGAAAAGTGTTTTTTCCACACTAATACAAGTGCAAAAGTGGTTTCCTGCACCAAAACAAGTGCGTAAAAGTGGTTTTTCAACACTAACACAAGTGCGAAAAGTGGTTTTTCAACACTAACACAAGTGCGAAAAGTGGTTTTCCCACACTAATACAAGTGCAAAAGTGGTTTCCTGCACCAACACAAGTGCGAAAAGTGTTTTTTCAACACTAACACAAGTGCCAAAAGTGGTTTTTCAACACTATCACAAGTGCAAAAAGTGTTTTTTCCACACTAATACAAGTGCAAAAGTGGTTTCCTGCACCAACACAAGTGCGAAAAGTGGTTTTTCAACACTAACACAAGTGCAAAATGTGGTTTTTCAACACTAACACAAGTGCGAAAAGTGGTTTTTCAACACTAACACAAGTGCGAAAAGTGGTTTTCCACACTAATACAAGTGCAAAAGTGGTTTCCTGCACCAACACAAGTGCGAAAAGTGGTTTTTCAACACTAACACAAGTGCGAAAAGTGGTTTTTCAACACTATCACAAGTGCAAAAGTGTTTTTTCCACACTAATACAAGTGCAAAAGTGGTTTCCTGCACCAACACAAGTGCGAAAAGTGGTTTTTCAACACTAACACAATTGCGAAAAGTGGTTTTTCAACACTATCACAAGTGCAAAAAGTGTTTTTTCCACACTAATACAAGTGCAAAAGTGGTTTCCTGCACCAACACAAGTGCGAAAAGTGGTTTTTCAACACTAACACAAGAGCGAAAAGTGGTTTTTCAACACTAACACAGGTGCGAAAAGTGGTTTTTCCACACTAATACAAGTGCAAAAGTGGTTTCCTGCACCAACACAAGTGCGAAAAGTGGTTTTTCAACACTAACACAAGTGCGAAAAGTGGTTTTTCAACACTATCACAAGTGCAAAAAGTGTTTTTTCCACACTAATACAAGTGCAAAAGTGGTTTCCTGCACCAAAACAAGTGCGAAAAGTGGTTTTTCAACACTAACACAAGTGCGAAAAGTGGTTTTTCAACACTAACACAAGTGCGAAAAGTGGTTTTTCAACACCAATACAAGTGCAAAAGTGGTTTCCTGCACCAACACAAGTGCGAAAAGTGGTTTTTCAACACTAACACAAGTGCGAAAAGTGGTTTTTCAACACTATCACAAGTGCAAAAAGTGTTTTTTCCACACTAATGCAAGTGCAAAAGTGGTTTCCTGCACCAACACAAGTGCGAAAAGTGGTTTTTCAACACGAACACAAGTGCGAAAAGTGGTTTTTCAACACTAACACAAGTGCGAAAAGTGTTTTTTCCACACTAATACAAGTGCAAAAGTGGTTTCCTGCACCAACACAAGTGCAAAAAGTGGTTTTTCAACACTAACACATGTGCGAAAAGTGGTTTTTCAACACTAACACAAGTGCGAAAAATGTTTTTTCCACACTAATACAAGTGCAAAAGTGGTTTCCTGCACCAACACAAGTGCGAAAAGTGGTTTTTCAACACTAACACAAGTGCGAAAAGTGGTTTTTCAACACGAACACAAGTGCGAAAAGTTTTTTTTCAACACTAACACAAGTGCGAAAAGTGGTTTTTCAACACTAACACAAGTGCGAAGAGTGGTTTTTCCACACTAATACAAGTGCAAAAGTGGTTTCCTGCACCAACACAAGTGCGAAAAGTGGTTTTTCAACACTAACACATGTGCGAAAAGTGGTTTTTCAACACTAACACAAGGGCGAAAAGTGTTTTTTCCACACTAATACAAGTGCAAAAGTGGTTTCCTGCACCAACACAAGTGCGAAAAGTGGTTTTTCAACACTAACACAAGTGCGAAAAGTGTTTTTTCAACACTAACACAAGTGCGAAAAGTGGTTTTTCAACACTAACACAAGTGCAAAAAGTGGTTTTTCCACACTAATACAAGTGCAAAAGTGGTTTCCTGCACCAACACAAGTGCGAAAAGTGGTTTTTCAACACTAACACAAGTGCGAAAAGTGGTTTTTGAACACTATCACAAGTGCAAAAAGTGTTTTTTCCACACTAATACAAGTGCAAAAGTGGTTTCCTGCACACAACACAAGTGCGAAAAGTGGTTTTTCAACACTAACACAATTGTGAAAAGTGGTTTTTCAACACTATCACAAGTGCAAAAAGTGTTTTTGCCACACTAATACAAGTGCAAAAGTGGTTTCCTGCACCAACACAAGTGCGAAAAGTGGTTTTTCAACACTAAAACAAGAGCGAAAAGTGGTTTTTCAACACTAACACAGGTGCCAAAAGTGGTTTTTCCACACTAATACAAGTGCAAAAGTGGTTTCCTGCACCAACACAAGTGCGAAAAGTGGTTTTTCAACACTAACACAAGTGCGAAAAGTGGTTTTTCAACACTATCACAAGTGCAAAAAGTGTTTTTTCCACACTAATACAAGTGCAAAAGTGGTTTCCTGCACCAAAACAAGTGCGTAAAAGTGGTTTTTCAACACTAACACAAGTGCGAAAAGTGGTTTTTCACACTAACACAAGTGCGAAAAGTGGTTTTTCCACACTAATACAAGTGCAAAAGTGGTTTCCTGCACCAACACAAGTGCGAAAAGTGTTTTTTCAACACTAACACAAGTGCGAAAAGTGGTTTTTCAACACTATCACAAGTGCAAAAAGTGTTTTTTTCCACACTAATACAAGTGCAAAAGTGGTTTTTCAACACTAACACAAGTGCGAAAAGTGGTTTTTCAACACTAACACAGGTGCCAAAAGTGGTTTTTCCACACTAATACAAGTGCAAAAGTGGTTTCCTGCACCAACACAAGTGCGAAAAGTGGTTTTTCAACACTAACACAAGAGCGAAAAGTGGTTTTTTCAACACTAACACAGGTGCCAAAAGTGGTTTTTCCACACTAATACAAGTGCAAAAGTGGTTTCCTGCACCAACACAAGTGCGAAAAGTGGTTTTTCAACACTAACACAAGTGCGAAAAGTGGTTTTTCAACACTATCACAAGTGCAAAAAGTGTTTTTTCCACACTAATACAAGTGCAAAAGTGGTTTCCTGCACCAAAACAAGTGCGTAAAAGTGGTTTTTCAACACTAACACAAGTGCGAAAAGTGGTTTTTCAACACTAACACAAGTGCGAAAAGTGGTTTTTCCACACTAATACAAGTGCAAAAGTGGTTTCCTGCACCAACACAAGTGCGAAAAGTGTTTTTTCAACACTAACACAAGTGCGAAAAGTGGTTTTTCCACACTAATACAAGTGCAAAAGTGGTTTCCTGCACCAACACAAGTGCGAAAAGTGGTTTTTCAACACTAACACAAGTGCGAAAAGTGGTTTTTCAACACTATCACAAGTGCAAAAAGTGTTTTTACCACACTAATACAAGTGCAAAAGTGGTTTCCTGCACCAACACAAGTGCGAAAAGTGGTTTTTCAACACTAACACAAGTGCGAAAAGTGGTTTTTCAACACTAACACAAGTGCGAAAAGTGGTTTTTCCACACTAATACAAGTGCAAAAGTGGTTTCCTGCACCAACACAAGTGCGAAAAGTGGTTTTTCAACACTAACACAAGTTTGAAAAGTGGTTTTTCAACACTATCACAAGTGCAAAAAGTGTTTTTTCCACACTAATACAAGTGCAAAAGTGGTATCCTGCACCAACACAACTGCGAAAAGTGGTTTTTCAACACTAACCCAAGTGCGAAAAGTGGTTTTTCAACACTAACACATGTGCGAAAAGTGGTTTTTCCACACTAATGCAAGTGCAAAAGTGGTTTCCTGCACCAACACAATTGCGAAAAGTGGTTTTTCAACACTAACACAAGTGCGAAAAGTGGTTTTTCAACAAAAATCACAAGTGTAAAAAGAGTTTTTTCCACACTAATACAAGTGCAAAAGTGGTTTCCTGCACCAACACAAGTGTGAAAAGTGGTTTTTCAACACTAAGACAAGTGCGAAAAGTGGTTTTTCAACACTAACACAAGTGCAAAAAGTGGTTTTTCAACACTAACACAAGTGCGAAAAGTGGTATTTCAACACTATCACAAGTGCAAAAAGTGTTTTTTCCACACTAATACAAGTGTAAAAGTGGTTTCCTGCACCAAAACAAGTGCGTAAAAGTGGTTTTTCAACACTAACACAAGTGCGAAAAGTGGTTTTTCAACACTAACACAAGTGCGAAAAGTGGTTTTTCCACACTAATACAAGTGCAAAAGTGGTTTCCTGAACCAACACAAGTGCGAAAAGTGGTTTTTCAACACTAACACAAGTGCGAAAAGTGGTTTCCTGCACCAACACAAGTGCGAAAAGTGGTTTTTCAACACTAATACAAGTGTAAAAGTGGTTTCCTGCACCAACACAAGTGCGAAAAGTGGTTTTTCAACACTAACACAAGTGCGAAAAGTGTTTTTTCCACACTAATACAAGTGCAAAAGTGGTTTCCTGCACCAACACAAGTGCAAAAAGTGGTTTTTCAACACTAACACAAGAGCGAAAAGTGGTTTTTCAACACTAACACAGGTGCCAAAAGTGGTTTTTCCACACTAATACAAGTGCAAAAGTGGTTTCCTGCACCAACACAAGTGCGAAAAGTGGTTTTTCAACACTAACACAAGTGCGAAAAGTGGTTTTTCAACACTATCACAAGTGCAACTAGAACGGGCACTCGGTAGAGCGCATACCTTTGCCGCAGCTACTTTTGTTGCCAAAATAAAAGACTACAAGATCTGTGTAGCAAAGCATTTTGGCATTAGTTTCATACAAATTGGACACAAATTGACCGCGCTATGGTAAAAATACGATTTTGACCTTTTCATGACCTTGACCTTGACCTTTGACCCGATCGATTCCAAAATCTAATCAAATGGTTCCCGGATAATAACCTATCATCCCACCAAATTTCATGCGAATCGGTTGAATACTTTTTGAGTTATGCGAATAACATACACACACACACACACAGACATACAAATAAATACACAGCGATCAAAACATAACCTTCCGCTTTTGCGAAGGTAAAAAGTGTTTTTTCCACACTAATACAAGTGCAAAAGTGGTTTCCTGCACCAAAACAAGTGCGTAAAAGTGGTTTTTCAACACTAACACAAGTGCGAAAAGTGGTTTTTCCACACTAATACAAGTGCAAAAGTGGTTTCCTGCACCAACACAAGTGCGAAAAGTGTTTTTTCAACACTAACACAAGTGCGAAAAGTGGTTTTTCAACACTATCACAAGTGCAAAAAGTGTTTTTTCCACACTAATACAAGTGCAAAAGTGGTTTCCTGCACCAACACAAGTGCGAAAAGTGGTTTTTCAACACTAACACAATTGCGAAAAGTGGTTTTTCAACACTATCACAAGTGCAAAAAGTGTTTTTTCCACACTAATACAAGTGCAAAAGTGGTTTCCTGCACCAACACAAGTGCGAAAAGTGGTTTTTCAACACTAACACAAGAGCGAAAAGTGGTTTTTCAACAATAACACAGGTGCGAAAAGTGGTTTTTCCACACTAATACAAGTGCAAAAGTGGTTTCCTGCACCAACACAAGTGCGAAAAGTGGTTTTTCAACACTAACACAAGTGCGAAAAGTGGTTTTTCAACACTATCACAAGTGCAAAAAGTGTTTTTTCCACACTAATACAAGTGCAAAAGTGGTTTCCTGCACCAAAACAAGTGCGAAAAGTGGTTTTTCAACACTAACACAAGTGCGAAAAGTGGTTTTTCAACACTAACACAAGTGCGAAAAGTGGTTTTTCCACACTAATACAAGTGCAAAAGTGGTTTCCTGCACCAACACAAGTGCGAAAAGTGGTTTTTCAACACTAACACAAGTGCGAAAAGTGGTTTTTCAACACTATCACAAGTGCAAAAAGTGTTTTTTCCACACTAATACAAGTGCAAAAGTGGTTTCCTGCACCAACACAAGTGCGAAAAGTGGTTTTTCAACACGAACACAATTGCGAAAAGTGGTTTTTCAACACTAACACAAGTGCGAAAAGTGTTTTTCCACACTAATACAAGTGCAAAAGTGGTTTCCTGCACCAACACAAGTGCGAAAAGTGGTTTTTCAACACTAACACATGTGCGAAAAGTGGTTTTTCAACACTAACACAAGTGCGAAAAATGTTTTTTCCACACTAATACAAGTGCAAAAGTGGTATCCTGCACCAACACAACTGCGAAAAGTGGTTTTTCAACACTAACCCAAGTGCGAAAAGTGGTTTTTCAACACTAACACATGTGCGAAAAGTGGTTTTTCCACACTAATGCAAGTGCAAAAGTGGTTTCCTGCACCAACACAATTGCGAAAAGTGGTTTTTCAACACTAACACAAGTGCGAAAAGTGGTTTTTCAACAAAAATCACAAGTGTAAAAAGAGTTTTTTCCACACTAATACAAGTGCAAAAGTGGTTTCCTGCACCAACACAAGTGTGAAAAGTGGTTTTTCAACACTAAGACAAGTGCGAAAAGTGGTTTTTCAACACTAACACAAGTGCAAAAAGTGGTTTTTCAACACTAACACAAGTGCGAAAAGTGGTTTTTCAACACTATCACAAGTGCAAAAAGTGTTTTTTCCACACTAATACAAGTGTAAAAGTGGTTTCCTGCACCAAAACAAGTGCGTAAAAGTGGTTTTTCAACACTAACACAAGTGCGAAAAGTGGTTTTTCAACACTAACACAAGTGCGAAAAGTGGTTTTTCCACACTAATACAAGTGCAAAAGTGGTTTCCTGAACCAACACAAGTGCGAAAAGTGGTTTTTCAACACTAACACAAGTGCGAAAAGTGGTTTCCTGCACCAACACAAGTGCGAAAAGTGGTTTTTCAACACTAATACAAGTGTAAAAGTGGTTTCCTGCACCAACACAAGTGCGAAAAGTGGTTTTTCAACACTAACACAAGTGCGAAAAGTGTTTTTTCCACACTAATACAAGTGCAAAAGTGGTTTCCTGCACCAACACAAGTGCAAAAAGTGGTTTTTCAACACTAACACAAGAGCGAAAAGTGGTTTTTCAACACTAACACAGGTGCCAAAAGTGGTTTTTCCACACTAATACAAGTGCAAAAGTGGTTTCCTGCACCAACACAAGTGCGAAAAGTGGTTTTTCAACACTAACACAAGTGCGAAAAGTGGTTTTTCAACACTATCACAAGTGCAACTAGAACGGGCACTCGGTAGAGCGCATACCTTCGCCGCAGCTACTTTTGTTGCCAAAATAAAAGACTACAAGATCTGTGTAGCAAAGCATTTTGGCATTAGTTTCATACAAATTGGACACAAATTGACCGCGCTATGGTAAAAAGACGATTTTGACCTTTTCATGACCTTGACCTTGACCTTTGACCCGATCGATTCCAAAATCTAATCAAATGGTTCCCGGATAATAACCTATCATCCCACCAAATTTCATGCGAATCGGTTGAATACTTTTTGAGTTATGCGAATAACATACACACACACACACACAGACATACAAATAAATACACAGCGATCAAAACATAACCTTCCGCTTTTGCGAAGGTAAAAAGTGTTTTTTCCACACTAATACAAGTGCAAAAGTGGTTTCCTGCACCAAAACAAGTGCGTAAAAGTGGTTTTTCAACACTAACACAAGTGCGAAAAGTGGTTTTTCCACACTAATACAAGTGCAAAAGTGGTTTCCTGCACCAACACAAGTGCGAAAAGTGTTTTTTCAACACTAACACAAGTGCGAAAAGTGGTTTTTCAACACTATCACAAGTGCAAAAAGTGTTTTTTCCACACTAATACAAGTGCAAAAGTGGTTTCCTGCACCAACACAAGTGCGAAAAGTGGTTTTTCAACACTAACACAATTGCGAAAAGTGGTTTTTCAACACTATCACAAGTGCAAAAAGTGTTTTTTCCACACTAATACAAGTGCAAAAGTGGTTTCCTGCACCAACACAAGTGCGAAAAGTGGTTTTTCAACACTAACACAAGAGCGAAAAGTGGTTTTTCAACAATAACACAGGTGCGAAAAGTGGTTTTTCCACACTAATACAAGTGCAAAAGTGGTTTCCTGCACCAACACAAGTGCGAAAAGTGGTTTTTCAACACTAACACAAGTGCGAAAAGTGGTTTTTCAACACTATCACAAGTGCAAAAAGTGTTTTTTCCACACTAATACAAGTGCAAAAGTGGTTTCCTGCACCAAAACAAGTGCGAAAAGTGGTTTTTCAACACTAACACAAGTGCGAAAAGTGGTTTTTCAACACTAACACAAGTGCGAAAAGTGGTTTTTCCACACTAATACAAGTGCAAAAGTGGTTTCCTGCACCAACACAAGTGCGAAAAGTGGTTTTTCAACACTAACACAAGTGCGAAAAGTGGTTTTTCAACACTATCACAAGTGCAAAAAGTGTTTTTTCCACACTAATACAAGTGCAAAAGTGGTTTCCTGCACCAACACAAGTGCGAAAAGTGGTTTTTCAACACGAACACAATTGCGAAAAGTGGTTTTTCAACACTAACACAAGTGCGAAAAGTGTTTTTCCACACTAATACAAGTGCAAAAGTGGTTTCCTGCACCAACACAAGTGCGAAAAGTGGTTTTTCAACACTAACACATGTGCGAAAAGTGGTTTTTCAACACTAACACAAGTGCGAAAAATGTTTTTTCCACACTAATACAAGTGCAAAAGTGGTTTCCTGCACCAACACAAGTGCGAAAAGTGTTTTTTCAACACTAACACAAGTGCGAAAAGTGGTTTTTCAACACTAACACAAGTGCGAAAAGTGGTTTTTCAACACTAACACAAGTGCGAAAAGTGGTTTTTCAACACTAACACAAGTGCGAAAAGTGGTTTTTCAACACTAACACAAGTGCGAAAAGTGGTTTTTCCACACTAATACAAGTGCAAAAGTGGTTTCCTGCACCAACACAAGTGCGAAAAGTGGTTTTTCAACACTAACACATGTGCGAAAAGTGGTTTTTCAACACTAACACAAGTGCGAAAAGTGTTTTTTCCACACTAATACAAGTGCAAAAGTGGTTTCCTGCACCAACACAAGTGCGAAAAGTGGTTTTTCAACACTAACACAAGTGCGAAAAGTGTTTTTTCAACACTAACACAAGTGCGAAAAGTGGTTTTTCAACACTAACACAAGTGCGAAAAGTGGTTTTTCCACACTAATACAAGTGCAAAAGTGGTTTCCTGCACCAACACAAGTGCGAAAAGTGGTTTTTCAACACTAACACAAGTGCGAAAAGTGGTTTTTCAACACTATCACAAGTGCAAAAAGTGTTTTTACCACACTAATACAAGTGCAAAAGTGGTTTCCTGCACCAACACAAGTGCGAAAAGTGGTTTTTCAACACTAACACAAGTGCGAAAAGTGGTTTTTCAACACTAACACAAGTGCGAAAAGTGGTTTTTCCACACTAATACAAGTGCAAAAGTGGTTTCCTGCACCAACACAAGTGCGAAAAGTGGTTTTTCAACACTAACACAAGTTTGAAAAGTGGTTTTTCAACACTATCACAAGTGCAAAAAGTGTTTTTTCCACACTAATACAAGTGCAAAAGTGGTATCCTGCACCAACACAACTGCGAAAAGTGGTTTTTCAACACTAACCCAAGTGCGAAAAGTGGTTTTTCAACACTAACACATGTGCGAAAAGTGGTTTTTCCACACTAATGCAAGTGCAAAAGTGGTTTCCTGCACCAACACAATTGCGAAAAGTGGTTTTTCAACACTAACACAAGTGCGAAAAGTGGTTTTTCAACAAAAATCACAAGTGTAAAAAGAGTTTTTTCCACACTAATACAAGTGCAAAAGTGGTTTCCTGCACCAACACAAGTGTGAAAAGTGGTTTTTCAACACTAAGACAAGTGCGAAAAGTGGTTTTTCAACACTAACACAAGTGCGAAAAGTGGTTTTTCAACACTAACACAAGTGCGAAAAGTGGTTTTTCAACACTATCACAAGTGCAAAAAGTGTTTTTTACACACTAATACAAGTGTAAAAGTGGTTTCCTGCACCAACACAAGTGCGAAAAGTGGTTTTTCAACACTAACACAAGTGCGAAAAGCGGTTTTTCAACACTAATACAAGTGCGAAAAGTGGTTTTCTGCACCAACACAAGTGCGAAAAGTGGTTTTTCCACACTAATACAAGTGTAAAAGTGGTTTCCTGCACCAACACAAGTGCGAAAAGTGGTTTTTCAACACTAACACAAGTGCGAAAAGTGGTTTTTCAACACTAACACAAGTGCGAAAAGTGGTTTTTCAACACTATCACAAGTGCAAAAAGTGTTTTTTCCACACTAATACAAGTGCAAAAGTGGTTTCCTGCACCAACAGAAGTGTGAAAAGTGGTTTTTCAACACTAACACAAGTGCGAAAAGTGGTTTTTCAACACTAACATAAGTACGAAAAGTGGTTTTTCCACACTAATAGAAGTGCAAAAGTGGTTTCCTGCACCAACACAAGTGCGAAAAGTGGTTTTTCAACACTAACACAAGTGCGAAAAGTGGTTTTTCAACACTATCACAAGTGCAAAAAGTGTTTTTTCCACACTAATACAAGTGCAAAAGTGGTTTCCTGCACCAACACAAGTGCGAAAAGTGGTTTTTCAACACGAACACAAGTGCGAAAAGTGGTTTTTCAACACTAACACAAGTGTGAAAAGTGTTTTTCCACACTAATACAAGTGAAAAGTGGTTTCCTGCACCAACACAAGTGCGAAAAGTGGTTTTTCAACACTAACACATGTGCGAAAAGTGGTTTTTCAACACTAACACAAGTGCGAAAAATGTTTTTTCCACACTAATACAAGTGCAAAAGTGGTTTCCTGCACCAACACAAGTGCGAAAAGTGTTTTTTCAACACTAACACAAGTGCGAAAAGTGGTTTTTCAACACTAACACAGTTGCGAAAAGTGGTTTTTCAACACTAACACAAGTGCGAAAAGTGGTTTTTCAACACTAACACAAGTGCGAAAAGTGGTTTTTCCACACTAATACAAGTGCAAAAGTGGTTTCCTGCACCAACACAAGTGCGAAAAGTGGTTTTTCAACACTAACACATGTGCGAAAAGTGGTTTTTCAACACTAACACAAGTGCGAAAAGTGTTTTTTCCACACTAATACAAGTGCAAAAGTGGTTTCCTGCACCAACACAAGTGCGAAAAGTGGTTTTTCAACACTAACACAAGTGCGAAAAGTGTTTTTTCAACACTAACACAAGTGCGAAAAGTGGTTTTTCAACACTACCACAAGTGCGAAAAGTGGTTTTTCCACACTAATACAAGTGCAAAAGTGGTTTCCTGCACCAACACAAGTGCGAAAAGTGGTTTTCAACACTAACACAAGTGCGAAAAGTGGTTTTTCAACACTATCACAAGTGCAAAAAGTGTTTTTACCACACTAATACAAGTGCAAAAGTGGTTTCCTGCACCAACACAAGTGCGAAAAGTGGTTTTTCAACACTAACACAAGTGCGAAAAGTGGTTTTTCACACTAACACAAGTGCGAAAAGTGGTTTTTCCACACTAATACAAGTGCAAAAGTGGTTTCCTGCACCAACACAAGTGCGAAAAGTGGTTTTTCAACACTAACACAAGTGCGAAAAGCGGTTTTTCAACACTAACACAAGTGCGAAAAGTGGTTTCCTGCACCAACACAAGTGCGAAAAGTGGTTTTTCAACACTAACACAAGTGCGAAAAGTGGTTTTTCAACACTATCACAAGTGCAAAAAGTGTTTTTTCCACACTAATACAAGTGCAAAAGTGGTTTCCTGCACCAAAACAAGTGCGAAAAGTGGTTTTTCAACACTAACACAAGTGCGAAAAGTGGTTTTTCAACACTAACACAAGTGCAAAAAGTGGTTTTTCCACACTAATACAAGTGCAAAAGTGGTTTCCTGCACCAACACAAGTGCGAAAAGTGGTTTTTCAACACTAACACAAGTGCGAAAAGTGGTTTTTCAACACTATCACAAGTGCAAAAAGTGTTTTTTCCACACTAATACAAGTGCAAAAGTGGTTTCCTGCACCAACACAAGTGCGAAAAGTGGTTTTTCAACACGAACACAATTGCGAAAAGTGGTTTTTCAACACTAACACAAGTGCGAAAAGTGTTTTTCCACACTAATACAAGTGCAAAAGTGGTTTCCTGCACCAACACAAGTGCGAAAAGTGGTTTTTCAACACTAACACATGTGCGAAAAGTGGTTTTTCAACACTAACACAAGTGCGAAAAATGTTTTTTCCACACTAATACAAGTGCAAAAGTGGTTTCCTGCACCAACACAAGTGCGAAAAGTGTTTTTTCAACACTAACACAAGTGCGAAAAGTGGTTTTTCAACACTAACACAAGTGCGAAAAGTGGTTTTTCAACACTAACACAAGTGCGAAAAGTGGTTTTTCAACACTAACACAAGTGCGAAAAGTGGTTTTTCAACACTAACACAAGTGCGAAAAGTGGTTTTTCCACACTAATACAAGTGCAAAAGTGGTTTCCTGCACCAACACAAGTGCGAAAAGTGGTTTTTCAACACGAACACAAGTGCGAAAAGTGGTTTTTCAACACTAACACAAGTGTGAAAAGTGTTTTTCCACACTAATACAAGTGAAAAGTGGTTTCCTGCACCAACACAAGTGCGAAAAGTGGTTTTTCAACACTAACACATGTGCGAAAAGTGGTTTTTCAACACTAACACAAGTGCGAAAAATGTTTTTTCCACACTAATACAAGTGCAAAAGTGGTTTCCTGCACCAACACAAGTGCGAAAAGTGTTTTTTCAACACTAACACAAGTGCGAAAAGTGGTTTTTCAACACTAACACAGTTGCGAAAAGTGGTTTTTCAACACTAACACAAGTGCGAAAAGTGGTTTTTCAACACTAACACAAGTGCGAAAAGTGGTTTTTCCACACTAATACAAGTGCAAAAGTGGTTTCCTGCACCAACACAAGTGCGAAAAGTGGTTTTTCAACACTAACACATGTGCGAAAAGTGGTTTTTCAACACTAACACAAGTGCGAAAAGTGTTTTTTCCACACTAATACAAGTGCAAAAGTGGTTTCCTGCACCAACACAAGTGCGAAAAGTGGTTTTTCAACACTAACACAAGTGCGAAAAGTGTTTTTTCAACACTAACACAAGTGCGAAAAGTGGTTTTTCAACACTACCACAAGTGCGAAAAGTGGTTTTTCCACACTAATACAAGTGCAAAAGTGGTTTCCTGCACCAACACAAGTGCGAAAAGTGGTTTTCAACACTAACACAAGTGCGAAAAGTGGTTTTTCAACACTATCACAAGTGCAAAAAGTGTTTTTACCACACTAATACAAGTGCAAAAGTGGTTTCCTGCACCAACACAAGTGCGAAAAGTGGTTTTTCAACACTAACACAAGTGCGAAAAGTGGTTTTTCACACTAACACAAGTGCGAAAAGTGGTTTTTCCACACTAATACAAGTGCAAAAGTGGTTTCCTGCACCAACACAAGTGCGAAAAGTGGTTTTTCAACACTAACACAAGTGCGAAAAGCGGTTTTTCAACACTAACACAAGTGCGAAAAGTGGTTTCCTGCACCAACACAAGTGCGAAAAGTGGTTTTTCAACACTAACACAAGTGCGAAAAGTGGTTTTTCAACACTATCACAAGTGCAAAAAGTGTTTTTTCCACACTAATACAAGTGCAAAAGTGGTTTCCTGCACCAAAACAAGTGCGAAAAGTGGTTTTTCAACACTAACACAAGTGCGAAAAGTGGTTTTTCAACACTAACACAAGTGCAAAAAGTGGTTTTTCCACACTAATACAAGTGCAAAAGTGGTTTCCTGCACCAACACAAGTGCGAAAAGTGGTTTTTCAACACTAACACAAGTGCGAAAAGTGGTTTTTCAACACTATCACAAGTGCAAAAAGTGTTTTTTCCACACTAATACAAGTGCAAAAGTGGTTTCCTGCACCAACACAAGTGCGAAAAGTGGTTTTTCAACACGAACACAATTGCGAAAAGTGGTTTTTCAACACTAACACAAGTGCGAAAAGTGTTTTTCCACACTAATACAAGTGCAAAAGTGGTTTCCTGCACCAACACAAGTGCGAAAAGTGGTTTTTCAACACTAACACATGTGCGAAAAGTGGTTTTTCAACACTAACACAAGTGCGAAAAATGTTTTTTCCACACTAATACAAGTGCAAAAGTGGTTTCCTGCACCAACACAAGTGCGAAAAGTGTTTTTTCAACACTAACACAAGTGCGAAAAGTGGTTTTTCAACACTAACACAAGTGCGAAAAGTGGTTTTTCAACACTAACACAAGTGCGAAAAGTGGTTTTTCAACACTAACACAAGTGCGAAAAGTGGTTTTTCAACACTAACACAAGTGCGAAAAGTGGTTTTTCCACACTAATACAAGTGCAAAAGTGGTTTCCTGCACCAACACAAGTGTGAAAAGTGGTTTTTCAACACTAACACATGTGCGAAAAGTGGTTTTTCAACACTAACACAAGTGCGAAAAGTGTTTTTTCCACACTAATACAAGTGCAAAAGTGGTTTCCTGCACCAACACAAGTGCGAAAAGTGGTTTTTCAACACTAACACAAGTGCGAAAAGTGGTTTTTCAACACTAACACAAGTGCGAAAAGTGTTTTTCCACACTAATACAAGTGAAAAGTGGTTTCCTGCACCAACACAAGTGCGAAAAGTGGTTTTTCAACACTAACACATGTGCGAAAAGTGGTTTTTCAACACTAACACAAGTGCGAAAAATGTTTTTTCCACACTAATACAAGTGCAAAAGTGGTTTCCTGCACCAACACAAGTGCGAAAAGTGTTTTTTCAACACTAACACAAGTGCGAAAAGTGGTTTTTCAACACTAACACAAGTGCGAAAAGTGGTTTTTCAACACTAACACAAGTGCGAAAAGTGGTTTTTCAACACTAACACAAGTGCGAAAAGTGGTTTTTCCACACTAATACAAGTGCAAAAGTGGTTTCCTGCACCAACACAAGTGCGAAAAGTGGTTTTTCAACACTAACACATGTGCGAAAAGTGGTTTTTCAACACTAACACAAGTGCGAAAAGTGTTTTTTCCACACTAATACAAGTGCAAAAGTGGTTTCCTGCACCAACACAAGTGCGAAAAGTGGTTTTTCAACACTAACACAAGTGCGAAAAGTGTTTTTTCAACACTAACACAAGTGCGAAAAGTGGTTTTTCAACACTAACACAAGTGCGAAAAGTGGTTTTTCCACACTAATACAAGTGCAAAAGTGGTTTCCTGCACCAACACAAGTGCGAAAAGTGGTTTTCAACACTAACACAAGTGCGAAAAGTGGTTTTTCAACACTATCACAAGTGCAAAAAGTGTTTTTACCACACTAATACAAGTGCAAAAGTGGTTTCCTGCACCAACACAAGTGCGAAAAGTGGTTTTTCAACACTAACACAAGTGCGAAAAGTGGTTTTTCACACTAACACAAGTGCGAAAAGTGGTTTTTCCACACTAATACAAGTGCAAAAGTGGTTTCCTGCACCAACACAAGTGCGAAAAGTGGTTTTTCAACACTAACACAAGTTTGAAAAGTGGTTTTTCAACACTATCACAAGTGCAAAAAGTGTTTTTTCCACACTAATACAAGTGCAAAAGTGGTATCCTGCACCAACACAACTGCGAAAAGTGGTTTTTCAACACTAACCCAAGTGCGAAAAGTGTTTTTTCAACACTAACACATGTGCGAAAAGTGGTTTTTCCACACTAATGCAAGTGCAAAAGTGGTTTCCTGCACCAACACAAGTGTGAAAAGTGGTTTTTCAACACTAAGACAAGTGCGAAAAGTGGTTTTTCAACACTAACACAAGTGCGAAAAGTGGTTTTTCAACACTAACACAAGTGCGAAAAGTGGTTTTTCAACACTATCACAAGTGCAAAAGTGGTTTCCTGCACCAACACAAGCGCGAAAAGTGGTTTTTCAACACGAACACAAGTGCGAAAAGTGGTTTTTCAACACTAACACAAGTGCGAAAAGTGTTTTTCCACACTAATACAAGTGCAAAAGTGGTTTCCTGCACCAACACAAGTGCGAAAATTGGTTTTTCAACACTAACACATGTGCGAAAAGTGGTTTTTCAACACTAACACAAGTGCGAAAAATGTTTTTTCCACACTAATACAAGTGCAAAAGTGGTTTCCTGCACCACCACAAGTGCAAAAAGTGTTTTTTCAACACTAACACAAGTGCGAAAAGTGGTTTTTCAACACTAACACAAGTGCGAAAAGTGGTTTTTCAACACTAACACAAGTGCGAAAAGTGGTTTTTCAACACTAACACAAGTGCGAAAAGTGGTTTTTCCACACTAATACAAGTGCAAAAGTGGTTTCCTGCACCAACACAAGTGCGAAAAGTGGTTTTTCAACACTAACACATGTGCGAAAAGTGGTTTTTCAACACTAACACAAGTGCGAAAAGTGTTTTTTCCACACTAATACAAGTGCAAAAGTGGTTTCCTGCACCAACACAAGTGCGAAAAGTGGTTTTTCAACACTAACACAGGTGCGAAAAGTGGTTTTTCCACACTAATACAAGTGCAAAAGTGGTTTCCTGCACCAACACAAGTGCGAAAAGTGGTTTTTCAACACTAACACAAGTGCGAAAAGTGGTTTTTCAACACTATCACAAGTGCAAAAAGTGTTTTTTCCACACTAATACAAGTGCAAAAGTGGTTTCCTGCACCAAAACAAGTGCGAAAAGTGGTTTTTCAACACTAACACAAGTGCGAAAAGTGGTTTTTCAACACTAACACAAGTGCGAAAAGTGGTTTTTCCACACTAATACAAGTGCAAAAGTGGTTTCCTGCACCAACACAAGTGCGAAAAGTGGTTTTTCAACACTAACACAAGTGCGAAAAGTGGTTTTTCAACACTATCACAAGTGCAAAAAGTGTTTTTTCCACACTAATACAAGTGCAAAAGTGGTTTCCTGCACCAACACAAGTGCGAAAAGTGGTTTTTCAACACGAACACAAGTGCGAAAAGTGGTTTTTCAACACTAACACAAGTGCGAAAAGTGTTTTTCCACACTAATACAAGTGCAAAAGTGGTTTCCTGCACCAACACAAGTGCGAAAAGTGGTTTTTCAACACTAACACATGTGCGAAAAGTGGTTTTTCAACACTAACACAAGTGCGAAAAATGTTTTTTCCACACTAATACAAGTGCAAAAGTGGTTTCCTGCACCAACACAAGTGCGAAAAGTGTTTTTTCAACACTAACACAAGTGCGAAAAGTGGTTTTTCAACACTAACACAAGTGCGAAAAGTGGTTTTTCAACACTAACACAAGTGCGAAAAGTGGTTTTTCAACACTAACACAAGTGCGAAAAGTGGTTTTTCCACACTAATACAAGTGCAAAAGTGGTTTCCTGCACCAACACAAGTGCGAAAAGTGGTTTTTCAACACTAACACAAGTGCGAAAAGTGGTTTTTCAACACTAACACAAGTGCGAAAAGTGGTTTTTCCACACTAATACAAGTGCAAAAGTGGTTTCCTGCACCAACACAAGTGCGAAAAGTGGTTTTTCAACACTAACACAAGTGCGAAAAGTGGTTTTTCAACACTATCACAAGTGCAAATAGTGTTTTTACCACACTAATACAAGTGCAAAAGTGGTTTCCTGCACCAACACAAGTGCGAAAAGTGGTTTTTCAACACTAACACAAGTGCGGAAAGTGGTTTTTCAACACTAACACAAGTGCGAAAAGTGGTTTTTCCACACTAATACAAGTGCAAAAGTGGTTTCCTGCACCAACACAAGTGCGAAAAGTGGTTTTTCAACACTAACACAAGTTTGAAAAGTGGTTTTTCAACACTATCACAAGTGCAAAAAGTGTTTTTCCCACACTAATACAAGTGCAAAAGTGGTATCCTGCACCAACACAACTGCGAAAAGTGGTTTTTCAACACTAACCCAAGTGCGAAAAGTGGTTTTTCAACACTAACACAAGTGCGAAAAGCGGTTTTTCAACACTAACACAAGTGCGAAAAGTGGTTTTCTGCACCAACACAAGTGCGAAAAGTGGTTTTTCAACACTAAGACAAGTGTGAAAGTGGTTTTTCAACACTAACACAAGTGCGAAAAGTGGTTTTTCAACACTAACACAAGTGCGAAAAGTGATTTTTCAACACTATCACAAGTGCAAAAAGTGTTTTTTACACACTAATACAAGTGTAAAAGTGGTTTCCTGCACCAACACAAGTGCGAAAAGTGGTTTTTCAACACTAACACAAGTGCGAAAAGCGGTTTTTCAACACTAACACAAGTGCGAAAAGTGGTTTTCTGCACCAACACAAGTGCGAAAAGTGGTTTTTCCACACTAATACAAGTGTAAAAGTGGTTTCCTGCACCAACACAAGTGCGAAAAGTGGTTTTTCAACACTAACACAAGTGCGAAAAGTGGTTTTTCAACACTAACACAAGTGCGAAAAGTGGTTTTTCAACACTAACACAAGTGCGAAAAGTGGTTTTTCAACACTAACATAAGTACGAAAAGTGGTTTTTCCACACTAATAGAAGTGCAAAAGTGGTTTCCTGCACCAACACAAGTGCGAAAAGTGGTTTTTCAACACTAACACAAGTGCGAAAAGTGGTTTTTCAACACTATCACAAGTGCAAAAAGTGTTTTTTCCACACTAATACAAGTGCAAAAGTGGTTTCCTGCACCAACACAAGTGCGAAAAGTGGTTTTTCAACACTAACACAAGTGCGAAAAGTGGTTTTTCAACACTAACACAAGTGCGAAAAGTGGTTTTTCCACACTAATACAAGTGCAAAAGTGGTTTCCTGAACCAACACAAGTGCGAAAAGTGGTTTTTCAACACTAACACAAGTGCGAAAAGTGGTTTTTCAACACTATCACAAGTGCAAAAAGTGTTTTTTACACACTAATACAAGTGCAAAAGTGGTTTCCTGCACCAACACAAGTGCGAAAAGTGGTTTTTCAACACTAACACAAGTGCGAAAAGTGTTTTTTCAACACTAACACAAGTGCGAAAAGTGGTTTTTCAACACTAACACAAGTGCGAAAAGTGGTTTTTCCACACTAATACAAGTGCAAAAGTGGTTTCCTGCACCAACACAAGTGCGAAAAGTGGTTTTCAACACTAACACAAGTGCGAAAAGTGGTTTTTCAACACTATCACAAGTGCAAAAAGTGTTTTTACCACACTAATACAAGTGCAAAAGTGGTTTCCTGCACCAACACAAGTGCGAAAAGTGGTTTTTCAACACTAACACAAGTGCGAAAAGTGGTTTTTCACACTAACACAAGTGCGAAAAGTGGTTTTTCCACACTAATACAAGTGCAAAAGTGGTTTCCTGCACCAACACAAGTGCGAAAAGTGGTTTTTCAACACTAACACAAGTTTGAAAAGTGGTTTTTCAACACTATCACAAGTGCAAAAAGTGTTTTTTCCACACTAATACAAGTGCAAAAGTGGTATCCTGCACCAACACAACTGCGAAAAGTGGTTTTTCAACACTAACCCAAGTGCGAAAAGTGTTTTTTCAACACTAACACATGTGCGAAAAGTGGTTTTTCCACACTAATGCAAGTGCAAAAGTGGTTTCCTGCACCAACACAAGTGTGAAAAGTGGTTTTTCAACACTAAGACAAGTGCGAAAAGTGGTTTTTCAACACTAACACAAGTGCGAAAAGTGGTTTTTCAACACTAACACAAGTGCGAAAAGTGGTTTTTCAACACTATCACAAGTGCAAAAGTGGTTTCCTGCACCAACACAAGCGCGAAAAGTGGTTTTTCAACACGAACACAAGTGCGAAAAGTGGTTTTTCAACACTAACACAAGTGCGAAAAGTGTTTTTCCACACTAATACAAGTGCAAAAGTGGTTTCCTGCACCAACACAAGTGCGAAAATTGGTTTTTCAACACTAACACATGTGCGAAAAGTGGTTTTTCAACACTAACACAAGTGCGAAAAATGTTTTTTCCACACTAATACAAGTGCAAAAGTGGTTTCCTGCACCACCACAAGTGCAAAAAGTGTTTTTTCAACACTAACACAAGTGCGAAAAGTGGTTTTTCAACACTAACACAAGTGCGAAAAGTGGTTTTTCAAC
The DNA here is from genome assembly GCF_964187855.1 of Myxine glutinosa. NCBI lineage: Eukaryota > Metazoa > Chordata > Myxini > Myxiniformes > Myxinidae > Myxine > Myxine glutinosa. The sequence continues at coordinate 65,811 of NW_027616581.1, forward strand.
ACTAACACAAGTGCGAAAAGTGGTTTTTCAACACTAACACAAGTGCGAAAAGTGGTTTTTCCACACTAATACAAGTGCAAAAGTGGTTTCCTGCACCAACACAAGTGCGAAAAGTGGTTTTTCAACACTAACACATGTGCGAAAAGTGGTTTTTCAACACTAACACAAGTGCGAAAAGTGTTTTTTCCACACTAATACAAGTGCAAAAGTGGTTTCCTGCACCAACACAAGTGCGAAAAGTGGTTTTTCAACACTAACACAGGTGCGAAAAGTGGTTTTTCCACACTAATACAAGTGCAAAAGTGGTTTCCTGCACCAACACAAGTGCGAAAAGTGGTTTTTCAACACTAACACAAGTGCGAAAAGTGGTTTTTCAACACTATCACAAGTGCAAAAAGTGTTTTTTCCACACTAATACAAGTGCAAAAGTGGTTTCCTGCACCAAAACAAGTGCGAAAAGTGGTTTTTCAACACTAACACAAGTGCGAAAAGTGGTTTTTCAACACTAACACAAGTGCGAAAAGTGGTTTTTCCACACTAATACAAGTGCAAAAGTGGTTTCCTGCACCAACACAAGTGCGAAAAGTGGTTTTTCAACACTAACACAAGTGCGAAAAGTGGTTTTTCAACACTATCACAAGTGCAAAAAGTGTTTTTTCCACACTAATACAAGTGCAAAAGTGGTTTCCTGCACCAACACAAGTGCGAAAAGTGGTTTTTCAACACGAACACAAGTGCGAAAAGTGGTTTTTCAACACTAACACAAGTGCGAAAAGTGTTTTTCCACACTAATACAAGTGCAAAAGTGGTTTCCTGCACCAACACAAGTGCGAAAAGTGGTTTTTCAACACTAACACATGTGCGAAAAGTGGTTTTTCAACACTAACACAAGTGCGAAAAATGTTTTTTCCACACTAATACAAGTGCAAAAGTGGTTTCCTGCACCAACACAAGTGCGAAAAGTGTTTTTTCAACACTAACACAAGTGCGAAAAGTGGTTTTTCAACACTAACACAAGTGCGAAAAGTGGTTTTTCAACACTAACACAAGTGCGAAAAGTGGTTTTTCAACACTAACACAAGTGCGAAAAGTGGTTTTTCCACACTAATACAAGTGCAAAAGTGGTTTCCTGCACCAACACAAGTGCGAAAAGTGGTTTTTCAACACTAACACAAGTGCGAAAAGTGGTTTTTCAACACTAACACAAGTGCGAAAAGTGGTTTTTCCACACTAATACAAGTGCAAAAGTGGTTTCCTGCACCAACACAAGTGCGAAAAGTGGTTTTTCAACACTAACACAAGTGCGAAAAGTGGTTTTTCAACACTATCACAAGTGCAAATAGTGTTTTTACCACACTAATACAAGTGCAAAAGTGGTTTCCTGCACCAACACAAGTGCGAAAAGTGGTTTTTCAACACTAACACAAGTGCGGAAAGTGGTTTTTCAACACTAACACAAGTGCGAAAAGTGGTTTTTCCACACTAATACAAGTGCAAAAGTGGTTTCCTGCACCAACACAAGTGCGAAAAGTGGTTTTTCAACACTAACACAAGTTTGAAAAGTGGTTTTTCAACACTATCACAAGTGCAAAAAGTGTTTTTCCCACACTAATACAAGTGCAAAAGTGGTATCCTGCACCAACACAACTGCGAAAAGTGGTTTTTCAACACTAACCCAAGTGCGAAAAGTGGTTTTTCAACACTAACACAAGTGCGAAAAGCGGTTTTTCAACACTAACACAAGTGCGAAAAGTGGTTTTCTGCACCAACACAAGTGCGAAAAGTGGTTTTTCAACACTAAGACAAGTGTGAAAGTGGTTTTTCAACACTAACACAAGTGCGAAAAGTGGTTTTTCAACACTAACACAAGTGCGAAAAGTGATTTTTCAACACTATCACAAGTGCAAAAAGTGTTTTTTACACACTAATACAAGTGTAAAAGTGGTTTCCTGCACCAACACAAGTGCGAAAAGTGGTTTTTCAACACTAACACAAGTGCGAAAAGCGGTTTTTCAACACTAACACAAGTGCGAAAAGTGGTTTTCTGCACCAACACAAGTGCGAAAAGTGGTTTTTCCACACTAATACAAGTGTAGAAGTGGTTTCCTGCACCAACACAAGTGCGAAAAGTGGTTTTTCAACACTAACACAAGTGCGAAAAGTGGTTTTTCAACACTAACACAAGTGCGAAAAGTGGTTTTTCAACACTAACACAAGTGCGAAAAGTGGTTTTTCAACACTAACATAAGTACGAAAAGTGGTTTTTCCACACTAATAGAAGTGCAAAAGTGGTTTCCTGCACCAACACAAGTGCGAAAAGTGGTTTTTCAACACTAACACAAGTGCGAAAAGTGGTTTTTCAACACTATCACAAGTGCAAAAAGTGTTTTTTCCACACTAATACAAGTGCAAAAGTGGTTTCCTGCACCAACACAAGTGCGAAAAGTGGTTTTTCAACACTAACACAAGTGCGAAAAGTGGTTTTTCAACACTAACACAAGTGCGAAAAGTGGTTTTTCCACACTAATACAAGTGCAAAAGTGGTTTCCTGAACCAACACAAGTGCGAAAAGTGGTTTTTCAACACTAACACAAGTGCGAAAAGTGGTTTTTCAACACTATCACAAGTGCAAAAAGTGTTTTTTACACACTAATACAAGTGCAAAAGTGGTTTCCTGCACCAACACAAGTGCGAAAAGTGGTTTTTCAACACTAACACAAGTGCGAAAAGTGGTTTTTCAACACTAACACAAGTGCGAAAAGTGGTTTTTCCACACTAGTACAAGTGAAAAAGTGGTGTCCTGCACCAACACAAGTGCGAAAAGTGGTTTTTCAACACTAACACAAGTGCGAAAAGTGTTTTTTCAACACTATCACAAGTGCAAAAAGTGTTTTTTCCACACTAATACAAGTGCAAAAGTGGTTTCCTGCACCAACACAAGTGCGAAAAGTGGTTTTTCAACACTAACACAAGTGCGAAAAGTGGTTTTTCAACACTAACACAAGTGCGAAAAGTGGTTTTTCCACACTAATACAAGTGCAAAAGTGGTTTCCTGCACCAACACAAGTGCGAAAAGTGGTTTTTCAACACTAACACAAGTGCGAAAAGTGGTTTTTCAACACTATCACAAGTGCAAAAAGTGTTTTTTCCACACTAATGCAAACGCAAAAGTGGTTTCCTGCACCAACACAAGTGCGAAAAGTGGTTTTTCAACACAAACACAAGTGCAAAAAGTGGTTTTTCAACACTAACACAAGTGCGAAAAGTGTTTTTTCCACACTAATACAAGTGCAAAAGTGGTTTCCTGCACCAACACAAGTGCGAAAAGTGGTTTTTCAACACTAACACATGTGCGAAAAGTGGTTTTTCAACACTAACACAAGTGCGAAAAGTGTTTTTTCCACACTAATACAAGTGCAAAAGTGGTTTCCTGCCCCAACACAAGTGCGAAAAGTGGTTTTTCAACACTAACACAAGTGCGAAAAGTCGTTTTTCAACACTAACACAAGTGCGAAAAGTGGTTTTTCAACACTAACACAGGTGCGAAAAGTGGTTTTTCCACACTAATACAAGTGCAAAAGTGGTTTCCTGCACCAACACAAGTGCGAAAAGTGTTTTTTCAACACTAACACAAGTGCGAAAAGTGGTTTTTCAACACTATCACAAGTGCAAAAAGTGTTTTTTCCACACTAATACAAGTGCAAAAGTGGTTTCCTGCACCAACACAAGTGCGAAAAGTGGTTTTTCAACACTAACACAAGTGCGAAAAGTGGTTTTTCAACACTATCAGAAGTGCAAAAAGAGTTTTTTCCACACTAATACAAGTGCAAAAGTGGTTTCCTGCACCAACACAAGTGCGAAAAGTGGTTTTTCAACACTAACTCAAGTGCGAAAAGTGGTTTTTCAACACTATCAGAAGTGCAAAAAGAGTTTTTTCCACACTAATACAAGTGCAAAAGTGGTTTCCTGCACCAACACAAGTGCGAAAAGTGGTTTTTCAACACTAACACAAGTGCGAAAAGTGGGTTTTTCAACACTAACACAAGTTTGAAAAGTGGTTTTTCAACACTATCACAAGTGCAAAAAGTGTTTTTTCCACACTAATACAAGTGCAAAAGTGGTATCCTGCACCAACACAACTGCGAAAAGTGGTTTTTCAACACTAACCCAAGTGCGAAAAGTGGTTTTTCAACACTAACACATGTGCGAAAAGTGGTTTTTCCACACTAATGCAAGTGCAAAAGTGGTTTCCTGCACCAACACAATTGCGAAAAGTGGTTTTTCAACACTAACACAAGTGCGAAAAGTGGTTTTTCAACAAAAATCACAAGTGTAAAAAGAGTTTTTTCCACACTAATACAAGTGCAAAAGTGGTTTCCTGCACCAACACAAGTGTGAAAAGTGGTTTTTCAACACTAAGACAAGTGCGAAAAGTGGTTTTTCAACACTAACACAAGTGCGAAAAGTGGTTTTTCAACACTAACACAAGTGCGAAAAGTGGTTTTTCAACACTATCACAAGTGCAAAAAGTGTTTTTTACACACTAATACAAGTGTAAAAGTGGTTTCCTGCACCAACACAAGTGCGAAAAGTGGTTTTTCAACACTAACACAAGTGCGAAAAGCGGTTTTTCAACACTAATACAAGTGCGAAAAGTGGTTTTCTGCACCAACACAAGTGCGAAAAGTGGTTTTTCCACACTAATACAAGTGTAAAAGTGGTTTCCTGCACCAACACAAGTGCGAAAAGTGGTTTTTCAACACTAACACAAGTGCGAAAAGTGGTTTTTCAACACTAACACAAGTGCGAAAAGTGGTTTTTCAACACTATCACAAGTGCAAAAAGTGTTTTTTCCACACATATACAAGTGCAAAAGTGGTTTCCTGCACCAACACAAGTGTGAAAAGTGGTTTTTCAACACTAACACAAGTGCGAAAAGTGGTTTTTCAACACTAACATAAGTACGAAAAGTGGTTTTTCCACACTAATAGAAGTGCAAAAGTGGTTTCCTGCACCAACACAAGTGCGAAAAGTGGTTTTTCAACACTAACACAAGTGCGAAAAGTGGTTTTTCAACACTATCACAAGTGCAAAAAGTGTTTTTTCCACACTAATACAAGTGCAAAAGTGGTTTCCTGCACCAACACAAGTGCGAAAAGTGTTTTTTCAACACTAACACAAGTGCGAAAAGTGGTTTATCAACACTATCACAAGTGCAAAAAGTGTTTTTTCCACACTAATACAAGTGCAAAAGTGGTTTCCTGCACCAACACAAGTGCGAAAAGTGGTTTTTCAACACTAACACAATTGCGAAAAGTGGTTTTTCAACACTATCACAAGTGCAAAAAGTGTTCTTTCCACACTAATACAAGTGCAAAAGTGGTTTCCTGCACCAACACAAGTGCGAAAAGTGGTTTTTCAACACTAACACAAGAGCGAAAAGTGGTTTTTCAACACTAACACAGGTGCGAAAAGTGGTTTTTCCACACTAATACAAGTGCAAAAGTGGTTTCCTGCACCAACACAAGTGCGAAAAGTGGTTTTTCAACACTAACACAAGTGCGAAAAGTGGTTTTTAAACACTATCACAAGTGCAAAAAGTGTTTTTTCCACACTAATACAAGTGCAAAAGTGGTTTCCTGCACCAAAACAAGTGCGAAAAGTGGTTTTTCAACACTAACACAAGTGCGAAAAGTGGTTTTTCAACACTAACACAAGTGCGAAAAGTGGTTTTTCCACACTAATACAAGTGCAAAAGTGGTTTCCTGCACCAACACAAGTGCGAAAAGTGGTTTTTCAACACTAACACAAGTGCGAAAAGTGGTTTTTCAACACTATCACAAGTGCAAAAAGTGTTTTTTTCCACACTAATACAAGTGCAAAAGTGGTTTCCTGCACCAACACAAGTGCGAAAAGTGGTTTTTCAACACGAACACAAGTGCGAAAAGTGGTTTTTCAACACTAACACAAGTGCGAAAAGTGTTTTTTCCACACTAATACAAGTGAAAAGTGGTTTCCTGCACCAACACAAGTGCGAAAAGTGGTTTTTCAACACTAACACATGTGCGAAAAGTGGTTTTTCAACACTAACACAAGTGCGAAAAATGTTTTTTCCACACTAATACAAGTGCAAAAGTGGTTTCCTGCACCAACACAAGTGCGAAAAGTGTTTTTTCAACACTAACACAAGTGCGAAAAGTGGTTTTTCAACACTAACACAAGTGCGAAAAGTGGTTTTTCAACACTAACACAAGTGCGAAAAGTGGTTTTTCAACACTAACACAAGTGCGAAAAGTGGTTTTTCCACACTAATACAAGTGCAAAAGTGGTTTCCTGCACCAACACAAGTGCGAAAAGTGGTTTTTCAACACTAACACATGTGCGAAAAGTGGTTTTTCAACACTAACACAAGTGCGAAAAGTGTTTTTTCCACACTAATACAAGTGCAAAAGTGGTTTCCTGCACCAACACAAGTGCGAAAAGTGGTTTTTCAACACTAACACAAGTGCGAAAAGTGTTTTTTCAACACTAACACAAGTGCGAAAAGTGGTTTTTCAACACTAACACAAGTGCGAAAAGTGGTTTTTCCACACTAATACAAGTGCAAAAGTGGTTTCCTGCACCAACACAAGTGCGAAAAGTGGTTTTCAACACTAACACAAGTGCGAAAAGTGGTTTTTCAACACTATCACAAGTGCAAAAAGTGTTTTTACCACACTAATACAAGTGCAAAAGTGGTTTCCTGCACCAACACAAGTGCGAAAAAGTGGTTTTTCAACACTAACACAAGTGCGAAAAGTGGTTTTTCACACTAACACAAGTGCGAAAAGTGGTTTTTCCACACTAATACAAGTGCAAAAGTGGTTTCCTGCACCAACACAAGTGCGAAAAGTGGTTTTTCAACACTAACACAAGTTTGAAAAGTGGTTTTTCAACACTATCACAAGTTTAAAAAGTGTTTTTTCCACACTAATACAAGTGCAAAAGTGGTATCCTGCACCAACACAACTGCGAAAAGTGGTTTTTCAACACTAACACAAGTGCGAAAAGTGGTTTTTCAACACTATCACAAGTGCAAAAAGTGTTTTTACCACACTAATACAAGTGCAAAAGTGGTTTCCTGCACCAACACAAGTGCGAAAAGTGGTTTTTCAACACTAACACAAGTGCGAAAAGTGGTTTTTCAACACTAACACAAGTGCGAAAAGTGGTTTTTCCACACTAATACAAGTGCAAAAGTGGTTTCCTGCACCAACACAAGTGCGAAAAGTGGTTTTTCAACACTAACACAAGTTTGAAAAGTGGTTTTTCAACACTATCACAAGTGCAAAAAGTGTTTTTTCCACACTAATACAAGTGCAAAAGTGGTATCCTGCACCAACACAACTGCGAAAAGTGGTTTTTCAACACTAACCCAAGTGCGAAAAGTGGTTTTTCAACACTAACACATGTGCGAAAAGTGGTTTTTCCACACTAATGCAAGTGCAAAAGTGGTTTCCTGCACCAACACAATTGCGAAAAGTGGTTTTTCAACACTAACACAAGTGCGAAAAGTGGTTTTTCAACAAAAATCACAAGTGTAAAAAGAGTTTTTTCCACACTAATACAAGTGCAAAAGTGGTTTCCTGCACCAACACAAGTGTGAAAAGTGGTTTTTCAACACTAAGACAAGTGCGAAAAGTGGTTTTTCAACACTAACACAAGTGCGAAAAGTGGTTTTTCAACACTAACACAAGTGCGAAAAGTGGTTTTTCAACACTATCACAAGTGCAAAAAGTGTTTTTTACACACTAATACAAGTGTAAAAGTGGTTTCCTGCACCAACACAAGTGCGAAAAGTGGTTTTTCAACACTAACCCAAGTGCGAAAAGCGGTTTTTCAACACTAATACAAGTGCGAAAAGTGGTTTTCTGCACCAACACAAGTGCGAAAAGTGGTTTTTCCACACTAATACAAGTGTAAAAGTGGTTTCCTGCACCAACACAAGTGCGAAAAGTGGTTTTTCAACACTAACACAAGTGCGAAAAGTGGTTTTTCAACACTAACACAAGTGCGAAAAGTGGTTTTTCAACACTATCACAAGTGCAAAAAGTGTTTTTTCCACACATATACAAGTGCAAAAGTGGTTTCCTGCACCAACACAAGTGTGAAAAGTGGTTTTTCAACACTAACACAAGTGCGAAAAGTGGTTTTTCAACACTAACATAAGTACGAAAAGTGGTTTTTCCACACTAATAGAAGTGCAAAAGTGGTTTCCTGCACCAACACAAGTGCGAAAAGTGGTTTTTCAACACTAACACAAGTGCGAAAAGTGGTTTTTCAACACTATCACAAGTGCAAAAAGTGTTTTTTCCACACTAATACAAGTGCAAAAGTGGTTTCCTGCACCAACACAAGTGCGAAAAGTGTTTTTTCAACACTAACACAAGTGCGAAAAAGTGGTTTATCAACACTATCACAAGTGCAAAAAGTGTTTTTTCCACACTAATACAAGTGCAAAAGTGGTTCCCTGCACCAACACAAGTGCGAAAAGTGGTTTTTCAACACTAACACAATTGCGAAAAGTGGTTTTTCAACACTATCACAAGTGCAAAAAGTGTTCTTTCCACACTAATACAAGTGCAAAAGTGGTTTCCTGCACCAACACAAGTGCGAAAAGTGGTTTTTCAACACTAACACAAGAGCGAAAAGTGGTTTTTCAACACTAACACAGGTGCGAAAAGTGGTTTTTCCACACTAATGCAAGTGCAAAAGTGGTTTCCTGCACCAACACAAGTGCGAAAAGTGGTTTTTCAACACTAACACAAGTGCGAAAAGTGGTTTTTCAACACTATCACAAGTGCAAAAAGTGTTTTTTCCACACTAATACAAGTGCAAAAGTGGTTTCCTGCACCAAAACAAGTGCGAAAAGTGGTTTTTCAACACTAACACAAGTGCGAAAAGTGGTTTTTCAACACTAACACAAGTGCGAAAAGTGGTTTTTCCACACTAATACAAGTGCAAAAGTGGTTTCCTGCACCAACACAAGTGCGAAAAGTGGTTTTTCAACACTAACACAAGTGCGAAAAGTGGTTTTTCAACACTATCACAAGTGCAAAAAGTGTTTTTTCCACACTAATACAAGTGCAAAAGTGGTTTCCTGCACCAACACAAGTGCGAAAAGTGGTTTTTCAACACGAACACAAGTGCGAAAAGTGGTTTTTCAACACTAACACAAGTGCGAAAAGTGTTTTTCCACACTAATACAAGTGAAAAGTGGTTTCCTGCACCAACACAAGTGCGAAAAGTGGTTTTTCAACACTAACACATGTGCGAAAAGTGGTTTTTCAACACTAACACAAGTGCGAAAAATGTTTTTTCCACACTAATACAAGTGCAAAAGTGGTTTCCTGCACCAACACAAGTGCGAAAAGTGTTTTTTCAACACTAACACAAGTGCGAAAAGTGGTTTTTCAACACTAACACAAGTGCGAAAAGTGGTTTTTCAACACTAACACAAGTGCGAAAAGTGGTTTTTCAACACTAACACAAGTGCGAAAAGTGGTTTTTCCACACTAATACAAGTGCAAAAGTGGTTTCCTGCACCAACACAAGTGCGAAAAGTGGTTTTTCAACACTAACACATGTGCGAAAAGTGGTTTTTCAACACTAACACAAGTGCGAAAAGTGTTTTTTCCACACTAATACAAGTGCAAAAGTGGTTTCCTGCACCAACACAAGTGCGAAAAGTGGTTTTTCAACACTAACACAAGTGCGAAAAGTGTTTTTTCAACACTAACACAAGTGCGAAAAGTGGTTTTTCAACAATAACACAAGTGCGAAAAGTGGTTTTCCACACTAATACAAGTGCAAAAGTGGTTTCCTGCACCAACACAAGTGCGAAAAGTGGTTTTCAACACTAACACAAGTGCGAAAAGTGGTTTTTCAACACTATCACAAGTGCAAAAAGTGTTTTTACCACACTAATACAAGTGCAAAAGTGGTTTCCTGCACCAACACAAGTGCGAAAAGTGGTTTTTCAACACTAACACAAGTGCGAAAAGTGGTTTTTCACACTAACACAAGTGCGAAAAGTGGTTTTTCCACACTAATACAAGTGCAAAAGTGGTTTCCTGCACCAACACAAGTGCGAAAAGTGGTTTTTCAACACTAACACAAGTTTGAAAAGTTGTTTTTCAACACTATCACAAGTGCAAAAAGTGTTTTTTCCACACTAATACAAGTGCAAAAGTGGTATCCTGCACCAACACAACTGCGAAAAGTGGTTTTTCAACACTAACCCAAGTGCGAAAAGTGTTTTTTCAACACTAACACATGTGCGAAAAGTGGTTTTTCCACACTAATGCAAGTGCAAAAGTGGTTTCCTGCACCAACACAAGTGTGAAAAGTGGTTTTTCAACACTAAGACAAGTGCGAAAAGTGGTTTTTCAACACTAACACAAGTGCGAAAAGTGGTTTTTCAACACTAACACAAGTGCGAAAAGTGGTTTTTCAACACTATCACAAGTGCAAAAGTGGTTTCCTGCACCAACACAAGTGCGAAAAGTGGTTTTTCAACACGAACACAAGTGCGAAAAGTGGTTTTTCAACACTAACACAAGTGCGAAAAGTGTTTTTCCACACTAATACAAGTGCAAAAGTGGTTTCCTGCACCAACACAAGTGCGAAAATTGGTTTTTCAACACTAACACATGTGCGAAAAGTGGTTTTTCAACACTAACACAAGTGCGAAAAATGTTTTTTCCACACTAATACAAGTGCAAAAGTGGTTTCCTGCACCACCACAAGTGCAAAAAGTGTTTTTTCAACACTAACACAAGTGCGAAAAGTGGTTTTTCAACACTAACACAAGTGCGAAAAGTGGTTTTTCAACACTAACACAAGTGCGAAAAGTGGTTTTTCAACACTAACACAAGTGCGAAAAGTGGTTTTTCCACACTAATACAAGTGCAAAAGTGGTTTCCTGCACCAACACAAGTGCGAAAAGTGGTTTTTCAACACTAACACATGTGCGAAAAGTGGTTTTTCAACACTAACACAAGTGCGAAAAGTGTTTTTTCCACACTAATACAAGTGCAAAAGTGGTTTCCTGCACCAACACAAGTGCGAAAAGTGGTTTTTCAACACTAACACAGGTGCGAAAAGTGGTTTTTCCACACTAATACAAGTGCAAAAGTGGTTTCCTGCACCAACACAAGTGCGAAAAGTGGTTTTTCAACACTAACACAAGTGCGAAAAGTGGTTTTTCAACACTATCACAAGTGCAAAAAGTGTTTTTTCCACACTAATACAAGTGCAAAAGTGGTTTCCTGCACCAAAACAAGTGCGAAAAGTGGTTTTTCAACACTAACACAAGTGCGAAAAGTGGTTTTTCAACACTAACACAAGTGCGAAAAGTGGTTTTTCCACACTAATACAAGTGCAAAAGTGGTTTCCTGCACCAACACAAGTGCGAAAAGTGGTTTTTCAACACTAACACAAGTGCGAAAAGTGGTTTTTCAACACTATCACAAGTGCAAAAAGTGTTTTTTCCACACTAATACAAGTGCAAAAGTGGTTTCCTGCACCAACACAAGTGCGAAAAGTGGTTTTTCAACACGAACACAAGTGCGAAAAGTGGTTTTTCAACACTAACACAAGTGCGAAAAGTGTTTTTCCACACTAATACAAGTGCAAAAGTGGTTTCCTGCACCAACACAAGTGCGAAAAGTGGTTTTTCAACACTAACACATGTGCGAAAAGTGGTTTTTCAACACTAACACAAGTGCGAAAAATGTTTTTTCCACACTAATACAAGTGCAAAAGTGGTTTCCTGCACCAACACAAGTGCGAAAAGTGTTTTTTCAACACTAACACAAGTGCGAAAAGTGGTTTTTCAACACTAACACAAGTGCGAAAAGTGGTTTTTCAACACTAACACAAGTGCGAAAAGTGGTTTTTCAACACTAACACAAGTGCGAAAAGTGGTTTTTCCACACTAATACAAGTGCAAAAGTGGTTTCCTGCACCAACACAAGTGCGAAAAGTGGTTTTTCAACACTAACACAAGTGCGAAAAGTGGTTTTTCAACACTAACACAAGTGCGAAAAGTGGTTTTTCCACACTAATACAAGTGCAAAAGTGGTTTCCTGCACCAACACAAGTGCGAAAAGTGGTTTTTCAACACTAACACAAGTGCGAAAAGTGGTTTTTCAACACTATCACAAGTGCAAAAAGTGTTTTTACCACACTAATACAAGTGCAAAAGTGGTTTCCTGCACCAACACAAGTGCGAAAAGTGGTTTTTCAACACTAACACAAGTGCGGAAAGTGGTTTTTCAACACTAACACAAGTGCGAAAAGTGGTTTTTCCACACTAATACAAGTGCAAAAGTGGTTTCCTGCACCAACACAAGTGCGAAAAGTGGTTTTTCAACACTAACACAAGTTTGAAAAGTGGTTTTTCAACACTATCACAAGTGCAAAAAGTGTTTTTTCCACACTAATACAAGTGCAAAAGTGGTATCCTGCACCAACACAACTGCGAAAAGTGGTTTTTCAACACTAACCCAAGTGCGAAAAGTGGTTTTTCAACACTAACACAAGTGCGAAAAGCGGTTTTTCAACACTAACACAAGTGCGAAAAGTGGTTTTCTGCACCAACACAAGTGCGAAAAGTGGTTTTTCAACACTAAGACAAGTGCGAAAGTGGTTTTTCAACACTAACACAAGTGCGAAAAGTGGTTTTTCAACACTAACACAAGTGCGAAAAGTGGTTTTTCAACACTATCACAAGTGCAAAAAGTGTTTTTTACACACTAATACAAGTGTAAAAGTGGTTTCCTGCACCAACACAAGTGCGAAAAGTGGTTTTTCAACACTAACACAAGTGCGAAAAGCGGTTTTTCAACACTAACACAAGTGCGAAAAGTGGTTTTCTGCACCAACACAAGTGCGAAAAGTGGTTTTTCCACACTAATACAAGTGTAAAAGTGGTTTCCTGCACCAACACAAGTGCGAAAAGTGGTTTTTCAACACTAACACAAGTGCGAAAAGTGGTTTTTCAACACTAACACAAGTGCGAAAAGTGGTTTTTCAACACTAACACAAGTGCGAAAAGTGGTTTTTCAACACTAACATAAGTACGAAAAGTGGTTTTTCCACACTAATAGAAGTGCAAAAGTGGTTTCCTGCACCAACACAAGTGCGAAAAGTGGTTTTTCAACACTAACACAAGTGCGAAAAGTGGTTTTTCAACACTATCACAAGTGCAAAAAGTGTTTTTTCCACACTAATACAAGTGCAAAAGTGGTTTCCTGCACCAACACAAGTGCGAAAAGTGGTTTTTCAACACTAACACAAGTGCGAAAAGTGGTTTTTCAACACTAACACAAGTGCGAAAAGTGGTTTTTCCACACTAATACAAGTGCAAAAGTGGTTTCCTGAACCAACACAAGTGCGAAAAGTGGTTTTTCAACACTAACACAAGTGCGAAAAGTGGTTTTTCAACACTATCACAAGTGCAAAAAGTGTTTTTTACACACTAATACAAGTGCAAAAGTGGTTTCCTGCACCAACACAAGTGCGAAAAGTGGTTTTTCAACACTAACACAAGTGCGAAAAGTGGTTTTTCAACACTAACACAAGTGCGAAAAGTGGTTTTTCCACACTAGTACAAGTGAAAAAGTGGTGTCCTGCACCAACACAAGTGCGAAAAGTGGTTTTTCAACACTAACACAAGTGCGAAAAGTGTTTTTTCAACACTATCACAAGTGCAAAAAGTGTTTTTTCCACACTAATACAAGTGCAAAAGTGGTTTCCTGCACCAACACAAGTTTGAAAAGTGGTTTTTCAACACTAACACAAGTGCGAAAAGTGGTTTTTCAACACTAACACAAGTGCGAAAAGTGGTTTTTCCACACTAATACAAGTGCAAAAGTGGTTTCCTGCACCAACACAAGTGCGAAAAGTGGTTTTTCAACACTAACACAAGTGCGAAAAGTGGTTTTTCAACACTATCACAAGTGCAAAAAGTGTTTTTTCCACACTAATGCAAGTGCAAAAGTGGTTTCCTGCACCAACACAAGTGCGAAAAGTGGTTTTTCAACACAAACACAAGTGCAAAAAGTGGTTTTTCAACACTAACACAAGTGCGAAAAGTGTTTTTTCCACACTAATACAAGTGCAAAAGTGGTTTCCTGCACCAACACAAGTGCGAAAAGTGGTTTTTCAACACTAACACATGTGCGAAAAGTGGTTTTTCAACACTAACACAAGTGCGAAAAGTGTTTTTTCCACACTAATACAAGTGCAAAAGTGGTTTCCTGCACCAACACAAGTGCGAAAAGTGGTTTTTCAACACTAACACAAGTGCGAAAAGTCGTTTTTCAACACTAACACAAGTGCGAAAAGTGGTTTTTCAACACTAACACAAGTGCGAAAAGTGGTTTTTCCACACTAATACAAGTGCAAAAGTGGTTTCCTGCACCAACACAAGTGCGAAAAGTGTTTTTTCAACACTAACACAAGTGCGAAAAGTGGTTTTTCAACACTATCACAAGTGCAAAAAGTGTTTTTTCCACACTAATACAAGTGCAAAAGTGGTTTCCTGCACCAACACAAGTGCGAAAAGTGGTTTTTCAACACTAACACAAGTGCGAAAAGTGGTTTTTCAACACTATCAGAAGTGCAAAAAGAGTTTTTTCCACACTAATACAAGTGCAAAAGTGGTTTCCTGCACCAACACAAGTGCGAAAAGTGGTTTTTCAACACTAACACAAGTGCGAAAAGTGGTTTTTCAACACTATCAGAAGTGCAAAAAGTGGTTTTTCAACACTATCACAAGTGCAAAAAGTGTTTTTTCCACACTAATACAAGTGTAAAAGTGGTTTCCTGCACCAACACAAGTGCGAAAAGTGGTTTTTCAACACTAACACAAGTGCGAAAAGTGGTTTTTCCACACTAATACAAGTGTAAAAGTGGTTTCCTGCACCAACACAAGTGCGAAAAGTGGTTTTTCAACACTAACACAAGTGCGAAAAGTGGTTTTTCAACACTATCACAAGTGCAAAAAGTGTTTTTTCCACACTAATACAAGTGCAAAAGTGGTTTCCTGTACCAACACAAGCGCGAAAAGTGGTTTTTCAACACTAATACAAGTGCGAAAAGTGTTTTTTCAACACTAACACAAGTGCGAAAAGTGATTTTTCCACAGTAATACAAGTGCAAAAGTGGTTTCCTGCACCAACACAAGTGCGAAAAGTGGTTTTTCAACACTAACACAAGTGCGAAAAGTGGTTTTTCAACACTAACACAAGTGCGAAAAGTGGTTTTTCCACACTAATACAAGTGCAAAAGTGGTTTCCTGCACCAACACAAGTGCGAAAAGTGGTTTTTCAACAATAACACAAGTGCGAAAAGTGGTTTTTCAACACTATCACAAGTGCAAAAAGTGTTTTTTTCCACACTAATACAAGTGCAAAAGTGGTTTCCTGCACCAACACAAGTGCAAAAAGTGGTTTCCTGCACTAACACAAGTGCGAAAAGTGGTTTTTCAACACTATCACAAGTGCAAAAAGTGTTTTTTCCACACTAATACAAGTGCAAAAGTGGTTTCCTGCACCAACACAAGTGCGAAAAGTGGTTTTTCAACACTAACACAATTGCGAAAAGTGGTTTTTCAACACTATCACAAGTGCAAAAAGTGTTTTTTCCACACTAATACAAGTGCAAAAGTGGTTTCCTGCACCAACACAAGTGCGAAAAGTGGTTTTTCAACACTAACACAAGTGCGAAAAGTGGTTTTTCAACACTAACACAAGTGCGAAAAGTGGTTTTTCCACACTAATACAAGTGAAAAAGTGGTTTCCTGCACCAACACAAGTGCGAAAAGTGGTTTTTCAACACTAACACAAGTGCGAAAAGTGGTTTTTCAACACTATCACAAGTGCAAAATGTGTTTTTTCCACACTAATACAAGTGCAAAAGTGGTTTCCTGCACCAAAACAAGTGCGAAAAGTGGTTTTTCAACACTAACATAAGTGCGAAAAGTGGTTTTTCAACACTATCACAAGTGCAAAAAGTGTTTTTTCCACACTAATACAAGTGCAAAAGTGGTTTCCTGCACCAACACAAGTGCGAAAAGTGGTTTTTCAACACGAACACAAGTGCGAAAAGTGGTTTTTCAACACTAACACAAGTGCGAAAAGTGTTTTTTCCACACTAATACAAGCGCAAAAGTGGTTTCCTGCACCAACACAAGTGCGAAAAGTGGTTTTTCAACACTAACACATGTGCGAAAAGTGGTTTTTCAACACTAACACAAGTGCGAAAAGTGTTTTTTCCACACTAATACAAGTGCAAAAGTGGTTTCCTGCACCAACACAAGTGTGCAAAGTGGTTTTTCAACACTAACACAAGTGCGAAAAGTGGGTTTTTCAACACTAACACAAGTGCGAAAAGTGGTTTTTCAACACTATCACAAGTGCAAAAAGTGTTTTTTCCACACTAATACAAGTGTAAAAGTGGTTTCCTGCACCAACACAAGTGCGAAAAGTGGTTTTTCAACACTAACACAAGTGCGAAAAGTGGTTTTTCCACACTAATACAAGTGTAAAAGTGGTTTCCTGCACCAACACAAGTGCGAAAAGTGGTTTTTCAACACTAACACAAGTGCGAAAAGTGGTTTTTCAACACTATCACAAGTGCAAAAAGTGTTTTTTCCACACTAATACAAGTGCAAAAGTGGTTTCCTGTACCAACACAAGTGCGAAAAGTGGTTTTTCAACACTAATACAAGTGCAAAAGTGGTTTCCTGCACCAACACAAGTGCGAAAAGTGGTTTTTCAACACTAACACAAGTGCGAAAAGTGTTTTTTCAACACTAACACAAGTGCGAAAAGTGGTTTTTCAACACTACCACAAGTGCGAAAAGTGGTTTTTCCACACTAATACAAGTGCAAAAGTGGTTTCCTGCACCAACACAAGTGCGAAAAGTGGTTTTTCAACACTAACACAAGTGCGAAAAGTGGTTTTTCAACACTATCACAAGTGCAAAAAGTGTTTTTACCACACTAATACAAGTGCAAAAGTGGTTTCCTGCACCAACACAAGTGCGAAAAGTGGTTTTTCAACACTAACACAAGTGCGAAAAGTGGTTTTTCAACACTAACACACGTGCGAAAAGTGGTTTTTCCACACTAATACAAGTGCAAAAGTGGTTTCCTGCACCAACACAAGTGCGAAAAGTGGTTTTTCAACACTAACACAATTGCGAAAAGTGGTTTTTCAACACTATCACAAGTGCAAAAAGTGTTTTTTCCACACTAATACAAGTGCAAAAGTGGTTTCCTGCACCAACACAAGTGCGAAAAGTGGTTTTTCAACACTAACACAAGTGCGAAAAGTGGTTTTTCAACACTAACACAAGTGCGAAAAGTGGTTTTTCCACACTAATACAAGTGAAAAAGTGGTTTCCTGCACCAACACAAGTGCGAAAAGTGGTTTTTCAACACTAACACAAGTGCGAAAAGTGGTTTTTCAACACTATCACAAGTGCAAAATGTGTTTTTTCCACACTAATACAAGTGCAAAAGTGGTTTCCTGCACCAAAACAAGTGCGAAAAGTGGTTTTTCAACACTAACACAAGTGCGAAAAGTGGTTTTTCAACACTAACACAAGTGCGAAAAGTGGTTTTTCCACACTAATACAAGTGCAAAAGTGGTTTCCTGCACCAACACAAGTGCGAAAAGTGGTTTTTCAACACTAACATAAGTGCGAAAAGTGGTTTTTCAACACTATCACAAGTGCAAAAAGTGTTTTTTCCACACTAATACAAGTGCAAAAGTGGTTTCCTGCACCAACACAAGTGCGAAAAGTGGTTTTTCAACACGAACACAAGTGCGAAAAGTGGTTTTTCAACACTAACACAAGTGCGAAAAGTGTTTTTTCCACACTAATACAAGTGCAAAAGTGGTTTCCTGCACCAACACAAGTGCGAAAAGTGGTTTTTCAACACTAACACATGTGCGAAAAGTGGTTTTTCAACACTAACACAAGTGCGAAAAGTGTTTTTTCCACACTAATACAAGTGCAAAAGTGGTTTCCTGCACCAACACAAGTGTGCAAAGTGGTTTTTCAACACTAACACAAGTGCGAAAAGTGGTTTTTCAACACTAACACAAGTGCGAAAAGTGTTTTTTCCACACTAATACAAGTGCAAAAGTGGTTTCCTGCACCAACACAAGTGCGAAAAGTGGTTTTTCAACACTAACACAAGTGCGAAAAGTGGTTTTTCAACACTATCACAAGTGCAAAAAGTGTTTTTACCACACATTAGTGCAAAAGTGCAAAACACAACACAAACACAACACACAAAAACAAAACACACAAGTGCAAAAGTGGTTTCCTGCACCAACACAAGTGCGAAAAGTGGTTTTTCAACACTAACTAACACAAGTGCAAAAAGTGGTTTTTCAACACTAACACAAGTGCGAAAAGTGCTTTTTCCACACTAATACAAGTGCAAAAGTGGTATCCTGCACCAACACAAGTGCGAAAAGTGGTTTTTCAACACTAACACAAGTGCGAAAAGTGGTTTTTCAACACTATCAGAAGTGCAAAAAGAGTTTTTTCCACACTAATACAAGTGCAAAAGTGGTTTCCTGCACCAACACAAGTGCGAAAAGTGGTTTTTCAACACTAACACAAGTGCGAAAAGTGGTTTTTCAACACTATCAGAAGTGCAAAAAGAGTTTTTTTCCACACTAATACAAGTGCAAAAGTGGTTTCCTGCACCAACACAAGTGCGAAAAGTGGTTTTTCAACACTAACACAAGTGGGAAAAGTGGTTTTTCAACACTATCAGAAGTGCAAAAAGAGTTTTTTCCACACTAATACAAGTGCAAAAGTGGTTTCCTGCACCAACACAAGTGCGAAAAGTGGTTTTTCAACACTAACACAAGTGCGAAAAGTGGGTTTTTCAACACTAACACAAGTGCGAAAAGTGGTTTTTCAACACTATCACAAGTGCAAAAAGTGTTTTTTCCACACTAATACAAGTGTAAAAGTGGTTTCCTGCACCAACACAAGTGCGAAAAGTGGTTTTTCAACACTAACACAAGTGCGAAAAGTGGTTTTTCCACACTAATACAAGTGTAAAAGTGGTTTCCTGCACCAACACAAGTGCGAAAAGTGGTTTTTCAACACTAACACAAGTGCGAAAAGTGGTTTTTCAACACTATCACAAGTGCAAAAAGTGTTTTTTCCACACTAATACAAGTGCAAAAGTGGTTTCCTGTACCAACACAAGTGCGAAAAGTGGTTTTTCAACACTAATACAAGTGCGAAAAGTGTTTTTTCAACACTAACACAAGTGCGAAAAGTGATTTTTCCACAGTAATACAAGTGCAAAAGTGGTTTCCTGCACCAACACAAGTGCGAAAAGTGGTTTTTCAACACTAACACAAGTGCGAAAAGTGGTTTTTCAACACTAACACAAGTGCGAAAAGTGGTTTTTCCACACTAATACAAGTGCAAAAGTGGTTTCCTGCACCAACACAAGTGCGAAAAGTGGTTTTTCAACAATAACACAAGTGCGAAAAGTGGTTTTTCAACACTATCACAAGTGCAAAAAGTGTTTTTTTCCACACTAATACAAGTGCAAAAGTGGTTTCCTGCACCAACACAAGTGCAAAAAGTGGTTTCCTGCACCAACACAAGTGCGAAAAGTGGTTTTTCAACACTAACACAAGTGCGAAAAGTGGTTTTTCAACACTATCACAAGTGCAAAATGTGTTTTTTCCACACTAATACAAGTGCAAAAGTGGTTTCCTGCACCAAAACAAGTGCGAAAAGTGGTTTTTCAACACTAACACAAGTGCGAAAAGTGGTTTTTCAACACTAACACAAGTGCGAAAAGTGGTTTTTCCACACTAATACAAGTGCAAAAGTGGTTTCCTGCACCAACACAAGTGCGAAAAGCGGTTTTTCAACACTAACATAAGTGCGAAAAGTGGTTTTTCAACACTATCACAAGTGCAAAAAGTGTTTTTTCCACACTAATACAAGTGCAAAAGTGGTTTCCTGCACCAACACATGTGCGAAAAGTGGTTTTTCAACACGAACACAAGTGCGAAAAGTGGTTTTTCAACACTAACACAAGTGCGAAAAGTGTTTTTTCCACACTAATACAAGTGCAAAAGTGGTTTCCTGCACCAACACAAGTGCGAAAAGTGGTTTTTCAACACTAACACATGTGCGAAAAGTGGTTTTTCAACACTAACACAAGTGCGAAAAGTGTTTTTTCCACACTAATACAAGTGCAAAAGTGGTTTCCTGCACCAACACAAGTGTGCAAAGTGGTTTTTCAACACTAACACAAGTGCGAAAAGTGGTTTTTCAACACTAACACAAGTGCGAAAAGTGTTTTTTCCACACTAATACAAGTGCACAAGTGGTTTCCTGCACCAACACAAGTGCGAAAAGTGGTTTTTCAACACTAACACAAGTGCGAAAAGTGGTTTTCCAACACTATCACAAGTGCAAAAAGTGTTTTTACCACACTAATACAAGTGCAAAAGTGGTTTCCTGCACCAACACAAGTGCGAAAAGTGGTTTTTCAACAGTAACTAACACAAGTGCAAAAAGTGGTTTTTCAACACTAACACAAGTGCGAAAAGTGCTTTTTCCACACTAATACAAGTGCAAAAGTGGTATCCTGCACCAACACAACTGCGAAAAGTGGTTTTTCAACACTAACCCAAGTGCGAAAAGTGATTTTTCAACACTAACACAAGTGCGAAAAGTGGTTTTGCCACACTAATACAAGTGCAAAAGTGGTTTCCTGCACCAACACAATTGCGAAAAGTGGTTTTTCAACACTAACACAAGTGCGAAAAGTGGTTTTTCAACACTAACACAAGTGCGAAAAGTGGTTTTTCAACACTATCACAAGTGCAAAAAGAGTTTTTTCCACACTAATACAAGTGCAAAAGTGGTTTCCTGCACCAACACAAGTGTGAAAAGTGGTTTTTCAACACTAACACAAGTGCGAAAAGTGGTTTTTCAACACTAACACAAGTGCGAAAAGTGGTTTTTCAACACTAACACAAGTGCGAAAAGTGGTTTTTCAACACTAACACAAGTGCGAAAAGTGGTTTTTCATCACGAACACAAGTGCGAAAAGTGGTTTTTCAACACTAACACAAGTGCGTAAAGTGGTTTTTCCACACTAATACAAGTGCAAAAGTGGTTTCCTGCACCAACACAAGTGCGAAAAGTGGTTTTTCAACAATAACACATGTGCGAAAAGTGGTTTTTCAACACTAACACAAGTGCGAAAAGTGTTTTTTCCACACTAATACAAGTGCAAAAGTGGTTTCCTGCACCAACACAAGTGCGAAAAGTGGTTTTTCAACACTAACACAAGTGCGAAAAGTGTTTTTTCAACACTAACACAATTGCGAAAAGTGGTTTTTCAACACTACCACAAGTGCGAAAAGTGGTTTTTCCACACTAATACAAGTGCAAAAGTGGTTTCCTGCACCAACACAAGTGCGAAAAGTGGTTTTTCAACACTAACACAAGTGCGAAAAGTGGTTTTTCAACACTATCACAAGTGCAAAAAGTGTTTTTACCACACTAATACAAGTGCAAAAGTGGTTTCCTGCACCAACACAAGTGCGAAAAGTGGTTTTTCAACACTAACACAAGTGCGAAAAGTGGTTTTTTAACACTAACACACGTGCGAAAAGTGGTTTTCCACACTAATACAAGTGCAAAAGTGGTTTCCTGCACCAACACAAGTGCGAAAAGTGGTTTTTCAACACTAACACAAGTTTGAAAAGTCGTTTTTCAACACTATCACAAGTGCAAAAAGTGTTTTTTCCACACTAATACAAGTGCAAAAGTGGTATCCTGCACCAACACAACTGCGAAAAGTGGTTTTTCAACACTAACCCAAGTGCGAAAAGTGGTTTTTCAACACTAACACATGTGCGAAAAGTGGTTTTTCCACACTAATACAAGTGCAAAAGTGGTTTCCTGCACCAACACAATTGCGAAAAGTGGTTTTTCAACACTAACACAAGTGCGAAAAGTGGTTTTTCAACAAAAATCACAAGTGCAAAAAGAGTTTTTTCCACACTAATTCAAATGCAAAAGTGGTTTCCTGCACCAACACAAGTGTGAAAAGTGGTTTTTCAACACTAAGACAAGTGCGAAAAGTGGTTCTTCAACACTAACACAAGTGCGAAAAGTGGTTTTTCAACACTAACACAAGTGCGAAAAGTGGTTTTTCAACACTATCACAAGTGCAAAAAGTGTTTTTTCCACACTAATACAAGTGTAAAAGTGGTTTCCTGCACCAACACAAGTGCGAAAAGTGGTTTTTCAACACTAACACAAGTGCGAAAAGCGGTTTTTCAACACTAATACAAGTGCGAAAAGTGGTTTTCTGCACCAACACAAGTGCGAAAAGTGGTTTTTCCACACTAATACAAGTGTAAAAGTGGTTTCCTGCACCAACACAAGTGCGAAAAGTGGTTTTTCAACACTAACACAAGTGCGAAAAGTGGTTTTTCAACACTAACACAAGTGCGAAAAGTGGTTTTTCAACACTATCACAAGTGCAAAAAGTGTTTTTTCCACACTAATACAAGTGCAAAAGTGGTTTCCTGCACCAACACAAGTGTGAAAAGTGGTTTTTCAACACTAACACAAGTGCGAAAAGTGGTTTTTCAACACTAACACAAGTGCGAAAAGTGGTTTTTCAACACTAACATAAGTACGAAAAGTGGTTTTTCCACACTAATAGAAGTGCAAAAGTGGTTTCCTGCACCAACACAAGTGCAAAAAGTGGTTTTTCAACACTAACACAAGTGCGAAAAGTTGTTTTTCAACACTATCACAAGTGCAAAAAGTGTTTTTTCCACACTAATACAAGTGCAAAAGTGGTTTCCTGCACCAACACAAGTGCGAAAAGTGGTTTTTCAAAAATAACACAAGTGCGAAAAGTGGTTTTTCAACACTAACACAAGTGCGAAAAGTGGTTTTTCCACACTAATACAAGTGCAAAAGTGGTTTCCTGAACCAACACAAGTGCGAAAAGTGGTTTTTCAACACTAACACAAGTGCAAAAAGTGGTTTTTCAACACTATCACAAGTGCAAAAAGTGTTTTTTCCACACTAATACAAGTGCAAAAGTGGTTGCCTGCACCAACACAAGTGCGAAAAGTGGTTTTTCAACACTAACACAAGTGCGAAAAGTGGTTTTTCAACACTAACACAAGTGCGAAAAGTGGTTTTTCCACACTAGTACAAGTGAAAAAGTGGTGTCCTGCACCAACACAAGTGCGAAAAGTGGTTTTTCAACACTAACACAAGTGCGAAAAGTCGTTTTTCAACACTATCACAAGTGCGAAAAGTGGTTTTTCCACACTAATACAAGTGCAAAAGTGGTTTCCTGCACCAACACAAGTGCGAAAAGTGGTTTATCAACACTAACACAAGTGCGAAAAGTGGTTTTTCAACACTATCACAAGTGCAAAAAGTGTTTTTTCCACACTAATACAAGTGCAAAAGTGGTTTCCTGCACCAACACAAGTGCGAAAAGTGGTTTTTCAACACTAACACAAGTGCGAAAAGTGGTTTTTCAACACTATCACAAGTGCAAAATGTGTTTTTTCCACACTAATACAAGTGCAAAAGTGGTTTCCTGCACCAAAACAAGTGCGAAAAGTGGTTTTTCAACACTAACACAAGTGCGAAAAGTGGTTTTTCCACACTAATACAAGTGCAAAAGTGGTTTCCTGCACCAACACAAGTGCGAAAAGTGGTTTTTCAACACTAACATAAGTGCGAAAAGTGGTTTTTCAACACTATCACAAGTGCAAAAAGTGTTTTTTCCACACTAATACAAGTGCAAAAGTGGTTTCCTGCACCAACACAAGTGCGAAAAGTGGTTTTTCAACACGAACACAAGTGCGAAAAGTGGTTTTTCAACACTAACACAAGTGCGAAAAGTGTTTTTTCCACACGAATACAAGTGCAAAAGTGGTTTCCTGCACCAACACAAGTGCGAAAAGTGGTTTTTCAACACTAACACATGTGCGAAAAGTGGTTTTTCAACACTAACACAAGTGCGAAAAGTGGTTTTTCAACACTATCACAAGTGCAAAAGTGGTTTCCTGCACCAACACAGGTGCAAAAGTAGTTTCCTGCACCAACACAAGTGCGAAAAGTGGTTTTTCAACACTAACACAAGTGCAAAAAGTGGTTTTTCAACACTAACACAAGTGCGAAAAGTGTTTTTTCCACACTAATACAAATGCAAAAGTGGTTTCCTGCACCAACACAAGTGCGAAAAGTGGTTTTTCAACACTAACACAAGTGCGAAAAGTGGTTTTTCAACACTATCACAAGTGCAAAAAGTGTTTTTACCACACTTATACAAGTGCAAAAGTGGTTTCCTGCACCAACACAAGTGCGAAAAGTGGTTTTTCAACACTAACACAAGTGCGAAAAGTGGTTTTTCCACACTAATACAAGTGCAAAAGTGGTATCCTGCACGAACACAACTGCGAAAAGTGGTTTTTCAACACGAACCCAAGTGCGAAAAGTGATTTTTCAACACTAACACAAGTGCGAAAAGTGGTTTTGCCACACTAATACAAGTGCAAAAGTGGTTTCCTGCACCAACACAAGTGTGAAAAGTGGTTTTTCAACACTAACACAAGTGCGAAAAGTGGTTTTTCAACACTAACACAAGTGCGAAAAGTGGTTTTTCAACACTAACACAAGTGCGAAAAGTGGTTTTTCAACACTAACACAAGTGCGAAAAGTGGTTTTTCAACACTAACACAAGTGCGAAAAGTGGTTTTTCAACACTAACACAAGTGCGTAAAGTGGTTTTTCCACACTAATACAAGTGCAAAAGTGGTTTCCTGCACCAACACAAGTGCGAAAAGTGGTTTTTCAACACTAACACATGTGCGAAAAGTGGTTTTTCAACACTAACACAAGTGCGAAAAGTGTTTTTTCCACACTAATACAAGTGCAAAAGTGGTTTCCTGCACCAACACAAGTGCGAAAAGTGGTTTTTCAACACTAACACAAGTGCGAAAAGTGTTTTTTCAACACTAACACAAGTGCGAAAAGTGGTTTTTCAACACTAACACAAGTGCGAAAAGTGGTTTTTCCACACTAATACAAGTGCAAAAGTGGTTTCCTGCACCAACACAAGTGCGAAAAGTGGTTTTTCAACACTAACACAAGTGCGAAAAGTGGTTTTTCAACACTAACACAAGTGCGAAAAGTGGTTTTTCACACTAACACAAGTGCGAAAAGTGGTTTTTCCACACTAATACAAGTGCAAAAGTGGTTTCCTGCACCAACACAAGTGCGAAAAGTGGTTTTTCAACACTAACACAAGTTTGAAAAGTCGTTTTTCAACACTATCACAAGTGCAAAAAGTGTTTTTTCCACACTAATACAAGTGCAAAAGTGGTATCCTGCACCAACACAACTGCGAAAAGTGGTTTTTCAACACTAACCCAAGTGCGAAAAGTGTTTTTTCAACACTAACACATGTGCGAAAAGTGGTTTTTCCACACTAATGCAAGTGCAAAAGTGGTTTCCTGCACCAACACAAGTGTGAAAAGTGGTTTTTCAACACTAAGACAAGTGCGAAAAGTGGTTTTTCAACACTAACACAAGTGCGAAAAGTGGTTTTTCAACACTAACACAAGTGCGAAAAGTGGTTTTTCAACACTATCACAAGTGCAAAAGTGGTTTCCTGCACCAACACAAGTGCGAAAAGTGGTTTTTCAACACGAACACAAGTGCGAAAAGTGGTTTTTCAACACTAACACAAGTGCGAAAAGTGTTTTTCCACACTAATACAAGTGCAAAAGTGGTTTCCTGCACCAACACAAGTGCGAAAATTGGTTTTTCAACACTAACACATGTGCGAAAAGTGGTTTTTCAACACTAACACAAGTGCGAAAAATGTTTTTTCCACACTAATACAATTGCGAAAAGTGGTTTCCTGCACCACCACAAGTGCAAAAAGTGTTTTTTCAACACTAACACAAGTGCGAAAAGTGGTTTTTCAACACTAACACAAGTGCGAAAAGTGGTTTTTCAACACTAACACAAGTGCGAAAAGTGGTTTTTCAACACTAACACAAGTGCGAAAAGTGGTTTTTCCACACTAATACAAGTGCAAAAGTGGTTTCCTGCACCAACACAAGTGCGAAAAGTGGTTTTTCAACACTAACACAGGTGCGAAAAGTGGTTTTTCCACACTAATACAAGTGCAAAAGTGGTTTCCTGCACCAACACAAGTGCGAAAAGTGGTTTTTCAACACTAACACAAGTGCGAAAAGTGGTTTTTCAACACTATCACAAGTGCAAAAAGTGTTTTTTCCACACTAATACAAGTGCAAAAGTGGTTTCCTGCACCAAAACAAGTGCGAAAAGTGGTTTTTCAACACTAACACAAGTGCGAAAAGTGGTTTTTCAACACTAACACAAGTGCGAAAAGTGTGTTTTCCACACTAATACAAGTGCAAAAGTGGTTTCCTGCACCAACACAAGTGCGAAAAGTGGTTTTTCAACACTAACACAAGTGCGAAAAGTGGTTTTTCAACACTATCACAAGTGCAAAAAGTGTTTTTTCCACACTAATACAAGTGCAAAAGTGGTTTCCTGCACCAACACAAGTGCGAAAAGTGGTTTTTCAACACTAACACAAGTGCGAAAAGTGGTTTTTCAACACTATCACAAGTGCAAAAAGTGTTTTTTCCACACTAATACAAGTGCAAAAGTGGTTTCCTGCACCAACACAAGTGCGAAAAGTGGTTTTTCAACACGAACACAAGTGCGAAAAGTGGTTTTTCAACACTAACACAAGTGCGAAAAGTGTTTTTCCACACTAATACAAGTGCAAAAGTGGTTTCCTGCACCAACACAAGTGCGAAAAGTGGTTTTTCAACACTAACACATGTGCGAAAAGTGGTTTTTCAACACTAACACAAGTGCGAAAAATGTTTTTTCCACACTAATACAAGTGCAAAAGTGGTTTCCTGCACCAACACAAGTGCGAAAAGTGTTTTTTCCACACTAATACAAGTGCGAAAAGTGGTTTCTCTGCACCAACACAAGTGCGAAAAGTGGTTTTTCAACACTAACACAAGTGCGAAAAGTGGTTTTTCAACACTAACACAAGTGCGAAAAGTGGTTTTTCCACACTAATACAAGTGCAAAAGTGGTTTCCTGCACCAACACAAGTGCGAAAAGTGGTTTTTCAACACTAACACAAGTGCGAAAAGTGGTTTTTCAACACTATCACAAGTGCAAAAAGTGTTTTTACCACACTAATACAAGTGCAAAAGTGGTTTCCTGCACCAACACAAGTGCGAAAAGTGGTTTTTCAACACTAACACAAGTGCGGAAAGTGGTTTTTCAACACTAACACAAGTGCGAAAAGTGGTTTTTCCACACTAATACAAGTGCAAAAGTGGTTTCCTGCACCAACACAAGTGCGAAAAGTGGTTTTTCAACACTAACACAAGTTTGAAAAGTGGTTTTTCAACACTATCACAAGTGCAAAAAGTGTTTTTTCCACACTAATACAAGTGCAAAAGTGGTATCCTGCACCAACACAACTGCGAAAAGTGGTTTTTCAACACTAACCCAAGTGCGAAAAGTGGTTTTTCAACACTAACACAAGTGCGAAAAGCGGTTTTTCAACACTAACACAAGTGCGAAAAGTGGTTTTCTGCACCAACACAAGTGCGAAAAGTGGTTTTTCCACACTAATACAAGTGCAAAAGTGGTATCCTGCACGAACACAACTGCGAAAAGTGGTTTTTCAACACGAACCCAAGTGCGAAAAGTGATTTTTCAACACTAACACAAGTGCGAAAAGTGGTTTTGCCACACTAATACAAGTGCAAAAGTGGTTTCCTGCACCAACACAAGTGTGAAAAGTGGTTTTTCAACACTAACACAAGTGCGAAAAGTGGTTTTTCAACACTAACACAAGTGCGAAAAGTGGTTTTTCAACACTAACACAAGTGCGAAAAGTGGTTTTTCAACACTAACACAAGTGCGAAAAGTGGTTTTTCAACACTAACACAAGTGCGAAAAGTGGTTTTTCAACACTAACACAAGTGCGTAAAGTGGTTTTTCCACACTAATACAAGTGCAAAAGTGGTTTCCTGCACCAACACAAGTGCGAAAAGTGGTTTTTCAACACTAACACATGTGCGAAAAGTGGTTTTTCAACACTAACACAAGTGCGAAAAGTGTTTTTTCCACACTAATACAAGTGCAAAAGTGGTTTCCTGCACCAACACAAGTGCGAAAAGTGGTTTTTCAACACTAACACAAGTGCGAAAAGTGTTTTTTCAACACTAACACAAGTGCGAAAAGTGGTTTTTCAACACTAACACAAGTGCGAAAAGTGGTTTTTCCACACTAATACAAGTGCAAAAGTGGTTTCCTGCACCAACACAAGTGCGAAAAGTGGTTTTTCAACACTAACACAAGTGCGAAAAGTGGTTTTTCAACACTAACACAAGTGCGAAAAGTGGTTTTTCACACTAACACAAGTGCGAAAAGTGGTTTTTCCACACTAATACAAGTGCAAAAGTGGTTTCCTGCACCAACACAAGTGCGAAAAGTGGTTTTTCAACACTAACACAAGTTTGAAAAGTGGTTTTTCAACACTATCACAAGTGCAAAAAGTGTTTTTTCCACACTAATACAAGTGCAAAAGTGGTATCCTGCACCAACACAACTGCGAAAAGTGGTTTTTCAACACTAACCCAAGTGCGAAAAGTGTTTTTTCAACACTAACACATGTGCGAAAAGTGGTTTTTCCACACTAATGCAAGTGCAAAAGTGGTTTCCTGCACCAACACAAGTGTGAAAAGTGGTTTTTCAACACTAAGACAAGTGCGAAAAGTGGTTTTTCAACACTAACACAAGTGCGAAAAGTGGTTTTTCAACACTAACACAAGTGCGAAAAGTGGTTTTTCAACACTATCACAAGTGCAAAAGTGGTTTCCTGCACCAACACAAGTGCGAAAAGTGGTTTTTCAACACGAACACAAGTGCGAAAAGTGGTTTTTCAACACTAACACAAGTGCGAAAAGTGTTTTTCCACACTAATACAAGTGCAAAAGTGGTTTCCTGCACCAACACAAGTGCGAAAATTGGTTTTTCAACACTAACACATGTGCGAAAAGTGGTTTTTCAACACTAACACAAGTGCGAAAAATGTTTTTTCCACACTAATACAATTGCGAAAAGTGGTTTCCTGCACCACCACAAGTGCAAAAAGTGTTTTTTCAACACTAACACAAGTGCAAAAAGTGGTTTTTCAACACTAACACAAGTGCGAAAAGTGGTTTTTCAACACTAACACAAGTGCGAAAAGTGGTTTTTCAACACTAACACAAGTGCGAAAAGTGGTTTTTCCACACTAATACAAGTGCAAAAGTGGTTTCCTGCACCAACACAAGTGCGAAAAGTGGTTTTTCAACACTAACACATGTGCGAAAAGTGGTTTTTCAACACTAACACAAGTGCGAAAAGTGTTTTTTCCACACTAATACAAGTGCAAAAGTGGTTTCCTGCACCAACACAAGTGCGAAAAGTGGTTTTTCAACACTAACACAGGTGCGAAAAGTGGTTTTTCCACACTAATACAAGTGCAAAAGTGGTTTCCTGCACCAACACAAGTGCGAAAAGTGGTTTTTCAACACTAACACAAGTGCGAAAAGTGGTTTTTCAACACTATCACAAGTGCAAAAAGTGTTTTTTCCACACTAATACAAGTGCAAAAGTGGTTTCCTGCACCAAAACAAGTGCGAAAAGTGGTTTTTCAACACTAACACAAGTGCGAAAAGTGGTTTTTCAACACTAACACAAGTGCGAAAAGTGGTTTTTCCACACTAATACAAGTGCAAAAGTGGTTTCCTGCACCAACACAAGTGCGAAAAGTGGTTTTTCAACACTAACACAAGTGCGAAAAGTGGTTTTTCAACACTATCACAAGTGCAAAAAGTGTTTTTTCCACACTAATACAAGTGCAAAAGTGGTTTCCTGCACCAACACAAGTGCGAAAAGTGGTTTTTCAACACGAACACAAGTGCGAAAAGTGGTTTTTCAACACTAACACAAGTGCGAAAAGTGTTTTTCCACACTAATACAAGTGCAAAAGTGGTTTCCTGCACCAACACAAGTGCGAAAAGTGGTTTTTCAACACTAACACATGTGCGAAAAGTGGTTTTTCAACACTAACACAAGTGCGAAAAATGTTTTTTCCACACTAATACAAGTGCAAAAGTGGTTTCCTGCACCAACACAAGTGCGAAAAGTGTTTTTTCAAGACTAACACAAGTGCGAAAAGTGGTTTTTCAACACTAACACAAGTGCGAAAAGTGGTTTTTCAACACTAACACAAGTGCGAAAAGTGGTTTTTCAACACTAACACAAGTGCGAAAAGTGGTTTTTCCACACTAATACAAGTGCAAAAGTGGTTTCCTGCACCAACACAAGTGCGAAAAGTGGTTTTTCAACACTAACACAAGTGCGAAAAGTGGTTTTTCAACACTAACACAAGTGCGAAAAGTGGTTTTTCCACACTAATACAAGTGCAAAAGTGGTTTCCTGCACCAACACAAGTGCGAAAAGTGGTTTTTCAACACTAACACAAGTGCGAAAAGTGGTTTTTCAACACTATCACAAGTGCAAAAAGTGTTTTTACCACACTAATACAAGTGCAAAAGTGGTTTCCTGCACCAACACAAGTGCGAAAAGTGGTTTTTCAACACTAACACAAGTGCGGAAAGTGGTTTTTCAACACTAACACAAGTGCGAAAAGTGGTTTTTCCACACTAATACAAGTGCAAAAGTGGTTTCCTGCACCAACACAAGTGCGAAAAGTGGTTTTTCAACACTAACACAAGTTTGAAAAGTGGTTTTTCAACACTATCACAAGTGCAAAAAGTGTTTTTTCCACACTAATACAAGTGCAAAAGTGGTATCCTGCACCAACACAACTGCGAAAAGTGGTTTTTCAACACTAACCCAAGTGCGAAAAGTGGTTTTTCAACACTAACACAAGTGCGAAAAGCGGTTTTTCAACACTAACACAAGTGCGAAAAGTGGTTTTCTGCACCAACACAAGTGCGAAAAGTGGTTTTTCAACACTAAGACAAGTGCGAAAGTGGTTTTTCAACACTAACACAAGTGCGAAAAGTGGTTTTTCAACACTAACACAAGTGCGAAAAGTGGTTTTTCAACACTATCACAAGTGCAAAAAGTGTTTTTTACACACTAATACAAGTGTAAAAGTGGTTTCCTGCACCAACACAAGTGCGAAAAGTGGTTTTTCAACACTAACACAAGTGCGAAAAGCGGTTTTTCAACAATAACACAAGTGCGAAAAGTGGTTTTCTGCACCAACACAAGTGCGAAAAGTGGTTTTTCCACACTAATACAAGTGTAAAAGTGGTTTCCTGCACCAACACAAG
The DNA here is from genome assembly GCF_964187855.1 of Myxine glutinosa. Classification (NCBI taxonomy): domain Eukaryota; kingdom Metazoa; phylum Chordata; class Myxini; order Myxiniformes; family Myxinidae; genus Myxine; species Myxine glutinosa. The sequence continues at coordinate 97,335 of NW_027616581.1, forward strand.
TGCGAAAAGTGGTTTTTCAACACTAACACAAGTGCGAAAAGTGGTTTTTCAACACTAACACAAGTGCGAAAAGTGGTTTTTCAACACTAACACAAGTGCGAAAAGTGGTTTTTCAACACTAACATAAGTACGAAAAGTGGTTTTTCCACACTAATAGAAGTGCAAAAGTGGTTTCCTGCACCAACACAAGTGCGAAAAGTGGTTTTTCAACACTAACACAAGTGCGAAAAGTGGTTTTTCAACACTATCACAAGTGCAAAAAGTGTTTTTTCCACACTAATACAAGTGCAAAAGTGGTTTCCTGCACCAACACAAGTGCGAAAAGTGGTTTTTCAACACTAACACAAGTGCGAAAAGTGGTTTTTCAACACTAACACAAGTGCGAAAAGTGGTTTTTCCACACTAATACAAGTGCAAAAGTGGTTTCCTGAACCAACACAAGTGCGAAAAGTGGTTTTTCAACACTAACACAAGTGCGAAAAGTGGTTTTTCAACACTATCACAAGTGCAAAAAGTGTTTTTTACACACTAATACAAGTGCAAAAGTGGTTTCCTGCACCAACACAAGTGCGAAAAGTGGTTTTTCAACACTAACACAAGTGCGAAAAGTGGTTTTTCAACACTAACACAAGTGCGAAAAGTGGTTTTTCCACACTAGTACAAGTGAAAAAGTGGTGTCCTGCACCAACACAAGTGCGAAAAGTGGTTTTTCAACACTAACACAAGTGCGAAAAGTGTTTTTTCAACACTATCACAAGTGCAAAAAGTGTTTTTTCCACACTAATACAAGTGCAAAAGTGGTTTCCTGCACCAACACAAGTGCGAAAAGTGGTTTTTCAACACTAACACAAGTGCGAAAAGTGGTTTTTCAACACTAACACAAGTGCGAAAAGTGGTTTTTCCACACTAATACAAGTGCAAAAGTGGTTTCCTGCACCAACACAAGTGCGAAAAGTGGTTTTTCAACACTAACACAAGTGCGAAAAGTGGTTTTTCAACACTATCACAAGTGCAAAAAGTGTTTTTTCCACACTAATGCAAGTGCAAAAGTGGTTTCCTGCACCAACACAAGTGCGAAAAGTGGTTTTTCAACACAAACACAAGTGCAAAAAGTGGTTTTTGAACACTAACACAAGTGCGAAAAGTGTTTTTTCCACACTAATACAAGTGCAAAAGTGGTTTCCTGCACCAACACAAGTGCGAAAAGTGGTTTTTCAACACTAACACATGTGCGAAAAGTGGTTTTTCAACACTAACACAAGTGCGAAAAGTGTTTTTTCCACACTAATACAAGTGCAAAAGTGGTTTCCTGCACCAACACAAGTGCGAAAAGTGGTTTTCAACACTAACACAAGTGCGAAAAGTCGTTTTTCAACACTAACACAAGTGCGAAAAGTGGTTTTTCAACACTAACACAAGTGCGAAAAGTGGTTTTCCACACTAACACAAGTGCAAAAGTGGTTTCCTGCACCAACACAAGTGCGAAAAGTGTTTTTTCAACACTAACACAAGTGCGAAAAGTGGTTTTTCAACACTATCACAAGTGCAAAAAGTGTTTTTTCCACACTAATACAAGTGCAAAAGTGGTTTCCTGCACCAACACAAGTGCGAAAAGTGGTTTTTCAACACTAACACAAGTGCGAAAAGTGGTTTTTCAACACTATCAGAAGTGCAAAAAGAGTTTTTTCCACACTAATACAAGTGCAAAAGTGGTTTCCTGCACCAACACAAGTGCGAAAAGTGGTTTTTCAACACTAACACAAGTGCGAAAGTGGTTTTTCAACACTATCAGAAGTGCAAAAAGAGTTTTTCCACACTAATACAAGTGCAAAAGTGGTTTCCTGCACAACACAAGTGCGAAAAGTGGTTTTTCAACACTAACACAAGTGCGAAAAGTGGGTTTTTAAACACTAACACAAGTGCGAAAAGTGGTTTTTCAACACTATCACAAGTGCAAAAAGTGTTTTTTCCACACTAATACAAGTGTAAAAGTGGTTTCCTGCACCAACACAAGTGCGAAAAGTGGTTTTTCAACACTAACACAAGTGCGAAAAGTGGTTTTTCCACACTAATACAAGTGCAAAAGTGGTTTCCTGCACCAACACAAGTGCGAAAAGTGGTTTTTCAACACTAACACAAGTGCGAAAAGTGGTTTTTCAACACTATCACAAGTGCAAAAGTGTTTTTTCCACACTAATGCAAGTGCAAAAGTGGTTTCCTGCACCAACACAAGTGCGAAAAGTGGTTTTTCAACACAAACACAAGTGCAAAAAGTGGTTTTTCAACACTAACACAAGTGCGAAAAGTGTTTTTTCCACACTAATACAAGTGCAAAAGTGGTTTCCTGCACCAACACAAGTGCGAAAAGTGGTTTTCAACACTAACACATGTGCGAAAAGTGGTTTTTCAACACTAACACAAGTGCGAAAAGTGTTTTTCCACACTAATACAAGTGCAAAAGTGGTTTCCTGCACCAACACAAGTGCGAAAAGTGGTTTTTCAACACTAACACAAGTGCGAAAAGTCGTTTTTCAACACTAACACAAGTGCGAAAAGTGGTTTTTCAACACTAACACAAGTGCGAAAAGTGGTTTTTCCACACTAACACAAGTGCAAAAGTGGTTTCCTGCACCAACACAAGTGCGAAAAGTGTTTTTTCAACACTAACACAAGTGCGAAAAGTGGTTTTTCAACACTATCACAAGTGCAAAAAGTGTTTTTTCCACACTAATACAAGTGCAAAAGTGGTTTCCTGCACCAACACAAGTGCGAAAAGTGGTTTTTCAACACTAACACAAGTGCGAAAAGTGGTTTTTCAACACTATCAGAAGTGCAAAAAGAGTTTTTTCCACACTAATACAAGTGCAAAAGTGGTTTCCTGCACCAACACAAGTGCGAAAAGTGGTTTTCAACACTAACACAAGTGCGAAAAGTGGTTTTTCAACACTATCAGAAGTGCAAAAAGAGTTTTTTCCACACTAATACAAGTGCAAAAGTGGTTTCCTGCACCAACACAAGTGCGAAAGTGGTTTTTCAACACTAACACAAGTGCGAAAAGTGGGTTTTTAAACACTAACACAAGTGCGAAAAGTGGTTTTCAACACTATCACAAGTGCAAAAAGTGTTTTTTCCACACTAATACAAGTGTAAAAGTGGTTTCCTGCACCAACACAAGTGCGAAAAGTGGTTTTTCAACACTAACACAAGTGCGAAAAGTGGTTTTTCCACACTAATACAAGTGTAAAAGTGGTTTCCTGCACCAACACAAGTGCGAAAAGTGGTTTTTCAACACTAACACAAGTGCGAAAAGTGGTTTTTCAACACTATCACAAGTGCAAAAAGTGTTTTTTCCACACTAATACAAGTGCAAAAGTGGTTTCCTGTACCAACACAAGTGCGAAAAGTGGTTTTCAACACTAATACAAGTGCGAAAAGTGTTTTTTCAACACTAACACAAGTGCGAAAAGTGATTTTTCCACAGTAATACAAGTGCAAAAGTGGTTTCCTGCACCAACACAAGTGCGAAAAGTGGTTTTCAACACTAACACAAGTGCGAAAAGTGGTTTTTCAACACTAACACAAGTGCGAAAAGTGGTTTTTCCACACTAATACAAGTGCAAAAGTGGTTTCCTGCACCAACACAAGTGCGAAAAGTGGTTTTTCAACAATAACACAAGTGCGAAAAGTGGTTTTTCAACACTATCACAAGTGCAAAAAAGTGTTTTTTCCACACTAATACAAGTGCAAAAGTGGTTTCCTGCACCAACACAAGTGCAAAAAGTGGTTTCCTGCACTAACACAAGTGCGAAAAGTGGTTTTTCAACACTATCACAAGTGCAAAAAGTGTTTTTTTCCACACTAATACATGTGCAAAAGTGGTTTCCTGCACCAACACAAGTGCGAAAAGTGGTTTTTCAACACTAACACAATTGCGAAAAGTGGTTTTTCAACACTATCACAAGTGCAAAAAGTGTTTTTTCCACACTAATACAAGTGCAAAAGTGGTTTCCTGCACCAACACAAGTGCGAAAAGTGGTTTTTCAACACTAACACAAGTGCGAAAAGTGGTTTTTCAACACTAACACAAGTGCGAAAAGTGGTTTTCAACACTATCACAAGTGCGAAAAGTGGTTTTCTGCACCAACACAAGTGCGAAAAGTTGTTTTTTCAACAATAACACAAGTGCGAAAAGTGGTTTTTCAACACTATCACAAGTGCAAAAAGTGTTTTTTTCCACACTAATACAAGTGCAAAAGTGGTTTCCTGCACCAACACAAGTGCAAAAAGTGGTTTCCTGCACTAACACAAGTGCGAAAAGTGGTTTTTCAACACTATCACAAGTGCAAAAAGTGTTTTTTTCCACACTAATACATGTGCAAAGTGGTTTCCTGCACCAACACAAGTGCGAAAAGTGGTTTTTCAACACTAACACAATTGCGAAAAGTGGTTTTTCAACACTATCACAAGTGCAAAAAGTGTTTTTTCCACACTAATACAAGTGCAAAAGTGGTTTCCCTGCACCAACACAAGTGCGAAAAGTGGTTTTTCAACACTAACACAAGTGCGAAAAGTGGTTTTTCAACACTAACATAAGTGCGAAAAGTGGTTTTTCCACACTAATACAAGTGAAAAAGTGGTTTCCTGCACCAACACAAGTGCGAAAAGTGGTTTTTCAACACTAACACAAGTGCGAAAAGTGGTTTTTCAACACTATCACAAGTGCAAAATGTGTTTTTTTCCACACTAATACAAGTGCAAAAGTGGTTTCCTGCACCAAAACAAGTGCGAAAAGTGGTTTTTTCAACACTAACACAAGTGCGAAAAGTGGTTTTTCAACACTAACACAAGTGCGAAAAGTGGTTTTTCCACACTAATACAAGTGCAAAAGTGGTTTCCTGCACCAACACAAGTGCGAAAGTGGTTTTTCAACACTAACATAAGTGCGAAAAGTGGTTTTTCAACACTATCACAAGTGCAAAAAGTGTTTTTTCCACACTAATACAAGTGCAAAAGTGGTTTCCTGCACCAACACAAGTGCGAAAAGTGGTTTTTCAACACGAACACAAGTGCGAAAAGTGGTTTTTCAACACTAACACAAGTGCGAAAAGTGTTTTTTTCCACACTAATACAAGTGCAAAAGTGGTTTCCTGCACCAACACAAGTGCGAAAAGTGGTTTTTCAACACTAACACATGTGCGAAAAGTGGTTTTTCAACACTAACACAAGTGCGAAAAGTGTTTTTTCCACACTAATACAAGTGCAAAAGTGGTTTCCTGCACCAACACAAGTGTGCAAAGTGGTTTTCAACACTAACACAAGTGCGAAAAGTGGTTTTTCAACACTAACACAAGTGCGAAAAGTGTTTTTTCCACACTAATACAAGTGCAAAAGTGGTTTCCTGCACCAACACAAGTGCGAAAAGTGGTTTTTCAACACTAACACAAGTGCGAAAAGTGGTTTTTCAACACTATCACAAGTGCAAAAAGTGTTTTTACCACACATTAGTGCAAAAGTGCAAAACACAACACAAACACAACACACAAAAACAAAACACACAAGTGCAAAAAGTGGTTTTTCAACACTAACACAAGTGCGAAAAGTGCTTTTTCCACACTAATACAAGTGCAAAAGTGGTATCCTGCACCAACACAAGTGCGAAAAGTGGTTTTTCAACACTAACACAAGTGCGAAAAGTGGTTTTTCAACACTATCAGAAGTGCAAAAAGAGTTTTTCCACACTAATACAAGTGCAAAAGTGGTTTCCTGCACCAACACAAGTGCGAAAAGTGGTTTTTCAACACTAACACAAGTGCGAAAAGTGGTTTTTTCAACACTATCAGAAGTGCAAAAAGAGTTTTTTCCACACTAATACAAGTGCAAAAGTGGTTTCCTGCACCAACACAAGTGCGAAAAGTGGTTTTTCAACACTAACACAAGTGCGAAAAGTGGTTTTTCAACACTATCAGAAGTGCAAAAAGAGTTTTTTCCACACTAATACAAGTGCAAAAGGTTTCCTGCACCAACACAAGTGCGAAAAGTGGTTTTTCAACACTAACACAAGTGCGAAAAGTGGGTTTTTCAACACTAACACAAGTGCGAAAAGTGGTTTTTCAACACTATCACAAGTGCAAAAAGTGTTTTTTCCACACTAACTCGAAGGTCACAAGAAACTCATTTTGCAATAAATGTTCGTTTCCCATAAATCGTACACTTTCAAAAATCCAATCTCACCCCTCCCCTCCAAATCTTCCCCATAACCCCTCCCCTCCAAATCTTCCCCATCACCCCTCCCCTCCAAATCTTCCCCATCACCCATCCCTTTCAAATCTCCCCCCTTGCCCCCTCCCTCCTAAACTACCCCCTCACCCCTCCCCGCCAAGACGCCCCCTCGCCCCTCCCCTCCTAGACTCCTGCCTCACCCCTCCCCTCCAAATCTCCCCCATATCCCATCCCTTTCAAATCCCTCCCCTTGCCCCTTCCCTCCCAAACTCCCCCCTCACCCCTCCCCTTCAAATCTCCCCACCCTCATTGCTTCTCAATTTCCCCCCTCTCACTCCCCCTCCTCAAAGCGTCCTCCCCGCTTCTTCCCCCTTCAAACTCTCACCTCCATCTCCCCCAACCTTCTGCCTCGCTCTTCCCCCTCCTCAAATAACACCTCATTGTGGCTCACCCAATCACCATCAAACCTTTTGTCCGCCCCATCCTTCCCTTTCTCCGAGCTATTCTGAAATCTCTGACACACCTTCAACAGCTCTCCCTACTTCTTCCACCTCTTCCACATCTTACCCTACCCCTCCTCCCCCCTGTTCTGTATCTGATGCTCCCCCTTCCTCTTCATTAACGGTATGGACCTCAAACATCCGGGGCCTTCGTTCAAACTTAACTGATCTCTCCATACAGGTTGCTTCTGTCAAACCAGACGTGATCTGCTTAACAGAAACTTTCCTCCTTTATGATGTCTCTGATTCCATAGTATCTCTCCCGGGCTACTCCCTCCTCCGGTATGATAGACCTGAGCCTCGTCCTGGAGGCGGGGTTGCTATCTTTATCAAAAACTCTCTTCCTCACTCGCCCTGCACTGCACTCTCTCCACCTCACCCCCAGGAATACCTCTGGCTACGGCTTCCCCTTCGCTCCCACCTCTTGTTCATATGTGTGTTGTACCGTCCACCAAACAGTGATGACTCAATCTACATCTCGCTGTCTGATGATATGGACCAACTTCTATCTACTCATCCCAACTCTCTCTTCCTCATATGTGGTGATTTCAACTGTCATCATGCCAGTTGGCTGGGTGTGGGTACCTCTCTCACCAGCCATGGCTCCTCAGCAAAGGACTTCTGCGACTCACTGGGACTGACACAATCTGTCAATTTCCCGACCCGGATCTCAGTCAACGGAACATCTTCTCTTCTGGACTTGGTTATGACTAACTTCCCTGAAAATGTCTGCTGCTCTTCTTCTGCTCCGATCGGATCATCTGATCATGTCCTTGTTAAAGTGGACATCTCTCTGACCATCCTCAGGGAGCCTGCTCAGCGTCGACGAGTCTGGCATTTCACTCAGGCCAACTGGCACGGTCTTCAAGCAGCCATCAATCATCTGGACTGGTCTCCCATCTCTACCACCTCTGACATCAACTCATCCTGGGAATTCTTCCAAAGTAAATTGCTCTCTCTCATGCACAGATTTATCCCATCTCGTCTTCAGTTGTCATACCCTTCCTCCCGTCCATGGTACACGGAATCTTGTGGTGAGGCTGTTGCCCAGAAACAACTTGCCTTCGTCTCCTGGAAAGCAAATCCAACGGAAGGAAATCTCATTTCCTTTCACAAAGCCTGAAACAAGTGTGTGTCCACCCTCAGGAGAGCCAGGAAACAATATCTCTCCGTTCTCAAGACCGAACTCTCTTATCTGTCTCCCTCTTCCAAATCCTGGTGGCGTCTGGTCAAATCCGTTTCTGGTGTTTGTTCCCCCTCCATCCACTCCCTTACCTCAAACGGCTACACAGCTGACTCCGCACGTGAAAAAGCTGAATGCCTCAACTCTGTGTTTGCCTCTAAATCTTGTGTCCCAAACCCATCCCTCTCTGTACCCACCATACCCAGTCGTACCCTGCTGCTCCTGGACTCCGTGTCCTTTCCTCCTGACAAGGTGGAAAAGTTTCTGTCAACCCTCGACTCTGATTCTGCAACTGGACCCGACGGCATCAGCCCACGGGTCCTAAAATCCTGCTCTGCTGCTCTATCTCACCCTCTCTCTGTTCTCTTCACCCTCTCTTTTGCTCAAGGTCAACTGCCATCTGCTTGGAAATCAGCCAACATCACCGCTTTGCACAAAAAAGGTGCAAAAACAGATCCTAGCAACTACAGACCAATCAGCCTTCTCCCAATTATCAGCAAAGTCATGGAATCCATCATTGCTTCGGATATGAAATCTTTCCTCTTCTCCAATGGCTTGATCTCTGATCATCAATTTGGTTTCAGACCAGGTCACTCTACTCTGGACATGCTGCTTCTGCTATCTCAACAATGGATGGAGGTCCTCAATGCCAAACAGGAAATTAGAGCTGTCTCCCTCGACATATCACGTGCCTTCGACACGGTCTGGCACCCCGCTCTGCTCACCAAACTCTCCTCCTTTGGTATCCATGGAAATCTCCACGCATGGCTGGCGGACTTCCTCTCTAGTCGTCGTCAACGTGTGGCCCTGAATGGGTTTCTCTCATCTCCTCTTCCTGTTCAGGCTGGAGTTCCCCAAGGCAGTGTTCTGGGCCCCGTGCTTTTTCTGGTCTTCATCAATGATCTCTCTGACTCTCTCGAAAATCCTCTCTATCTCTTTGCTGATGACTCCACTCTCTGCCGCTCCATTCCTCTTCCCTCAGATCGGCAGTCTGCTGCCTCCTCACTCTCTGAAGACCTGGACAAAATCACAGACTGGTCAAACAAGTGGAACATGTCTTTCAATCCTGACAAATCTCACACTCTTACTATGTCTCTCCGAAAAGATCGACTGGACAACCCTCCCATCTACTTTCTCAACAATCCTCTCCAAGAAGTTCTGTCGCTCAAGATTTTGGGTCTCACTATCTGCCATGATCTTTCTTGGGAAAACCACATTTCCAAGCTGGCCTCCAAAGCCAGTCGCCGACTGGGCATCCTCCGTCGTGCGAAGTCCTTCCTCGGCACACCTGAGCTCCTCACCACATACAAGGCTTTCATCCGCAGCTCAATGGAATACTGTTCTCCCCTATGGGCCGGTGCTCCTGCCTCACACCTAGCTCGGCTTCACGCTGTTGAAACCAAAGCTTTCAGAATTATTGGAATCTCCCGTGATGAAGCTATCTCTGAGGGCCTTTCACTCACTCACCGCAGGCAGGTAGGTGGTCTTTCTGTCTTCTACCGACTCCTCTCCGGCCTTGCACCCCCAGCTCTCTCTGTGCTCTGTCCCCCAAATATTCCTACAGGTCGCACAAGATCTGCCAGCAACCCTCTGATGGTTAAACTGCCGAAATCTCGGCTCTCTGCTCACCTTCACTCTTTCATTCCTCTTTTCTCCCGCCTCTGGAACAAACTCCCTCACTCCCTTCAATCCCACTCCTCCCTCCAGGTCTTTAAAACAGCTGTTCACCACCATCTCTTATCTTCCCCCATCCAAAACCTTGATCTTTTCTACCCCCGCTAATTCACCCCAGATCCACCTTGTTTGAAATTCCAACTTCTTTCCTGGAAGTCCTGGCAGTGTCCATATGTTTTATACCTCTCCCACCGCCCCCTTCCCACGCCCCCCCCCCCCAAGCCCTCGCCCTCTCTCAGATCTCTCGATGTCTCCATGTCTCTCGGTCCCTGCTCTCAAATGTTGTGTTTGTGTCCTTCCCCCTCTCTCCCCATCTTGTCTACCGCTCCCTATGTTATATGTTTTATGTGTCGGTTTGTCTTTCTGTGTGATTAATGTTCGCTCTTTCACGAGCCTCGACCTTGTATACAAAAAAAAAAAAAAAAAAAAAAAAAAAAAAATACAAGTGTAAAAGTGGTTTCCTGCACCAACACAAGTGCGAAAAGTGGTTTTTCAACACTAACACAAGTGCGAAAAGTGGTTTTTCCACACTAATACAAGTGTAAAAGTGGTTTCCTGCACCAACACAAGTGCGAAAAGTGGTTTTTCAACACTAACACAAGTGCGAAAAGTGGTTTTTCAACACTATCACAAGTGCAAAAAGTGTTTTTTCCACACTAATACAAGTGCAAAAGTGGTTTCCTGTACCAACACAAGTGCGAAAAGTGGTTTTTCAACACTAATACAAGTGCGAAAAGTGTTTTTTCAACACTAACACAAGTGCGAAAAGTGATTTTTCCACAGTAATACAAGTGCAAAAGTGGTTTCCTGCACCAACACAAGTGCGAAAAGTGGTTTTTCAACACTAACACAAGTGCGAAAAGTGGTTTTTCAACACTAACACAAGTGCGAAAAGTGGTTTTTCCACACTAATACAAGTGCAAAAGTGGTTTCCTGCACCAACACAAGTGCGAAAAGTGGTTTTTCAACAATAACACAAGTGCGAAAAGTGGTTTTTCAACACTATCACAAGTGCAAAAAGTGTTTTTTTCCACACTAATACAAGTGCAAAAGTGGTTTCCTGCACCAACACAAGTGCAAAAAGTGGTTTCCTGCACTAACACAAGTGCGAAAAGTGGTTTTTCAACACTATCACAAGTGCAAAAAGTGTTTTTTCCACACTAATACAAGTGCAAAAGTGGTTTCCTGCACCAACACAAGTGCGAAAAGTGGTTTTTCAACACTAACACAATTGCGAAAAGTGGTTTTTCAACACTATCACAAGTGCAAAAAGTGTTTTTTCCACACTAATACAAGTGCAAAAGTGGTTTCCTGCACCAACACAAGTGCGAAAAGTGGTTTTTCAACACTAACACAAGTGCGAAAAGTGGTTTTTCAACACTAACACAAGTGCGAAAAGTGGTTTTTCCACACTAATACAAGTGAAAAAGTGGTTTCCTGCACCAACACAAGTGCGAAAAGTGGTTTTTCAACACTAACACAAGTGCGAAAAGTGGTTTTTCAACACTATCACAAGTGCAAAATGTGTTTTTTCCACACTAATACAAGTGCAAAAGTGGTTTCCTGCACCAAAACAAGTGCGAAAAGTGGTTTTTCAACACTAACACAAGTGCGAAAAGTGGTTTTTCAACACTAACACAAGTGCGAAAAGTGGTTTTTCCACACTAATACAAGTGCAAAAGTGGTTTCCTGCACCAACACAAGTGCGAAAAGCGGTTTTTCAACACTAACATAAGTGCGAAAAGTGGTTTTTCAACACTATCACAAGTGCAAAAAGTGTTTTTTCCACACTAATACAAGTGCAAAAGTGGTTTCCTGCACCAACACAAGTGCGAAAAGTGGTTTTTCAACACGAACACAAGTGCGAAAAGTGGTTTTTCAACACTAACACAAGTGCGAAAAGTGTTTTTTCCACACTAATACAAGTGCAAAAGTGGTTTCCTGCACCAACACAAGTGCGAAAAGTGGTTTTTCAACACTAACACATGTGCGAAAAGTGGTTTTTCAACACTAACACAAGTGCGAAAAGTGTTTTTTCCACACTAATACAAGTGCAAAAGTGGTTTCCTGCACCAACACAAGTGTGCAAAGTGGTTTTTCTACACTAACACAAGTGCGAAAAGTGGTTTTTCAACACTAACACAAGTGCGAAAAGTGTTTTTTCCACACTAATACAAGTGCAAAAGTGGTTTCCTGCACCAACACAAGTGCGAAAAGTGGTTTTTCAACACTAACACAAGTGCGAAAAGTGGTTTTTCAACACTATCACAAGTGCAAAAAGTGTTTTTACCACACTAATACAAGTGCAAAAGTGGTTTCCTGCACCAACACAAGTGCGAAAAGTGGTTTTTCAACACTAACTAACACAAGTGCAAAAAGTGGTTTTTCAACACTAACACAAGTGCGAAAAGTGCTTTTTCCACACTAATACAAGTGCAAAAGTGGTATCCTGCACCAACACAACTGCGAAAAGTGGTTTTTCAACACTAACCCAAGTGCGAAAAGTGATTTTTCAACACTAACACAATTGCGAAAAGTGGTTTTGCCACACTAATACAAGTGCAAAAGTGGTTTCCTGCACCAACACAATTGCGAAAAGTGGTTTTTCAACACTAACACAAGTGCGAAAAGTGGTTTTTCAACACTATCACAAGTGCAAAAAGTGTTTTTTCCACACTAATACAAGTGCAAAAGTGGTATCCTGCACCAACACAACTGCGAAAAGTGGTTTTTCAACACTAACCCAAGTGCGAAAAGTGGTTTTTCAACACTAACACAAGTGCGAAAAGCGGTTTTTCAACACAAACACAAGTGCGAAAAGTGGTTTTCTGCACCAACACAAGTGCGAAAAGTGGTTTTTCCACACTAATACAAGTGCAAAAGTGGTATCCTGCACGAACACAACTGCGAAAAGTGGTTTTTCAACACGAACCCAAGTGCGAAAAGTGATTTTTCAACACTAACACAAGTGCGAAAAGTGGTTTTGCCACACTAATACAAGTGCAAAAGTGGTTTCCTGCACCAACACAAGTGTGAAAAGTGGTTTTTCAACACTAACACAAGTGCGAAAAGTGGTTTTTCAACACTAACACAAGTGCGAAAAGTGGTTTTTCAACACTAACACAAGTGCGAAAAGTGGTTTTTCAACACTAACACAAGTGCGAAAAGTGGTTTTTCAACACTAACACAAGTGCGAAAAGTGGTTTTTCAACACTAACACAAGTGCGTAAAGTGGTTTTTCCACACTAATACAAGTGCAAAAGTGGTTTCCTGCACCAACACAAGTGCGAAAAGTGGTTTTTCAACACTAACACATGTGCGAAAAGTGGTTTTTCAACACTAACACAAGTGCGAAAAATGTTTTTTCCACACTAATACAAGTGCAAAAAGTGGTTTCCTGCACCAACACAAGTGCGAAAAGTGGTTTTTCAACACTAACACAAGTGCGAAAAGTGGTTTTTCCACACTAATACAAGTGTAAAAGTGGTTTCCTGCACCAACACAAGTGCGAAAAGTGGTTTTTCAACACTAACACAAGTGCGAAAAGTGGTTTTTCCACACTAATACAAGTGTAAAAGTGGTTTCCTGCACCAACACAAGTGCGAAAAGTGGTTTTTCAACACTAACACAAGTGCGAAAAGTGGTTTTTCAACACTATCACAAGTGCAAAAAGTGTTTTTTCCACACTAATACAAGTGCAAAAGTGGTTTCCTGTACCAACACAAGTGCGAAAAGTGGTTTTTCAACACTAATACAAGTGCGAAAAGTGTTTTTTCAACACTAACACAAGTGCGAAAAGTGATTTTTCCACAGTAATACAAGTGCAAAAGTGGTTTCCTGCACCAACACAAGTGCGAAAAGTGGTTTTTCAACACTAACACAAGTGCGAAAAGTGGTTTTTCAACACTAACACAAGTGCGAAAAGTGGTTTTTCCACACTAATACAAGTGCAAAAGTGGTTTCCTGCACCAACACAAGTGCGAAAAGTGGTTTTTCAACAATAACACAAGTGCGAAAAGTGGTTTTTCAACACTATCACAAGTGCAAAAAGTGTTTTTTTCCACACTAATACAAGTGCAAAAGTGGTTTCCTGCACCAACACAAGTGCAAAAAGTGGTTTCCTGCACTAACACAAGTGCGAAAAGTGGTTTTTCAACACTATCACAAGTGCAAAAAGTGTTTTTTCCACACTAATACAAGTGCAAAAGTGGTTTCCTGCACCAACACAAGTGCGAAAAGTGGTTTTTCAACACTAACACAATTGCGAAAAGTGGTTTTTCAACACTATCACAAGTGCAAAAAGTGTTTTTTCCACACTAATACAAGTGCAAAAGTGGTTTCCTGCACCAACACAAGTGCGAAAAGTGGTTTTTCAACACTAACACAAGTGCGAAAAGTGGTTTTTCAACACTAACACAAGTGCGAAAAGTGGTTTTTCCACACTAATACAAGTGAAAAAGTGGTTTCCTGCACCAACACAAGTGCGAAAAGTGGTTTTTCAACACTAACACAAGTGCGAAAAGTGGTTTTTCAACACTATCACAAGTGCAAAATGTGTTTTTTCCACACTAATACAAGTGCAAAAGTGGTTTCCTGCACCAAAACAAGTGCGAAAAGTGGTTTTTCAACACTAACACAAGTGCGAAAAGTGGTTTTTCAACACTAACACAAGTGCGAAAAGTGGTTTTTCCACACTAATACAAGTGCAAAAGTGGTTTCCTGCACCAACACAAGTGCGAAAAGCGGTTTTTCAACACTAACATAAGTGCGAAAAGTGGTTTTTCAACACTATCACAAGTGCAAAAAGTGTTTTTTCCACACTAATACAAGTGCAAAAGTGGTTTCCTGCACCAACACAAGTGCGAAAAGTGGTTTTTCAACACGAACACAAGTGCGAAAAGTGGTTTTTCAACACTAACACAATTGCGAAAAGTGTTTTTTCCACACTAATACAAGTGCAAAAGTGGTTTCCTGCACCAACACAAGTGCGAAAAGTGGTTTTTCAACACTAACACATGTGCGAAAAGTGGTTTTTCAACACTAACACAAGTGCGAAAAGTGTTTTTTCCACACTAATACAAGTGCAAAAGTGGTTTCCTGCACCAACACAAGTGTGCAAAGTGGTTTTTCTACACTAACACAAGTGCGAAAAGTGGTTTTTCAACACTAACACAAGTGCGAAAAGTGTTTTTTCCACACTAATACAAGTGCAAAAGTGGTTTCCTGCACCAACACAAGTGCGAAAAGTGGTTTTTCAACACTAACACAAGTGCGAAAAGTGGTTTTTCAACACTATCACAAGTGCAAAAAGTGTTTTTACCACACTAATACAAGTGCAAAAGTGGTTTCCTGCACCAACACAAGTGCGAAAAGTGGTTTTTCAGCACTAACTAACACAAGTGCAAAAAGTGGTTTTTCAACACTAACACAAGTGCGAAAAGTGCTTTTTCCACACTAATACAAGTGCAAAAGTGGTATCCTGCACCAACACAACTGCGAAAAGTGGTTTTTCAACACTAACCCAAGTGCGAAAAGTGATTTTTCAACACTAACACAATTGCGAAAAGTGGTTTTGCCACACTAATACAAGTGCAAAAGTGGTTTCCTGCACCAACACAATTGCGAAAAGTGGTTTTTCAACACTAACACAAGTGCGAAAAGTGGTTTTTCAACACTAACACAAGTGCGAAAAGTGTTTTTTCCACACTAATACAAGTGCAAAAGTGGTTTCCTGCACCAACACAAGTGCGAAAAGTGGTTTTTCAACACTAACACAAGTGCGAAAAGTGGTTTTTCAACACTATCACAAGTGCAAAAAGTGTTTTTACCACACTAATACAAGTGCAAAAGTGGTTTCCTGCACCAACACAAGTGCGAAAAGTGGTTTTTCAGCACTAACTAACACAAGTGCAAAAAGTGGTTTTTCAACACTAACACAAGTGCGAAAAGTGCTTTTTCCACACTAATACAAGTGCAAAAGTGGTATCCTGCACCAACACAACTGCGAAAAGTGGTTTTTCAACACTAACCCAAGTGCGAAAAGTGATTTTTCAACACTAACACAATTGCGAAAAGTGGTTTTGCCACACTAATACAAGTGCAAAAGTGGTTTCCTGCACCAACACAATTGCGAAAAGTGGTTTTTCAACACTAACACAAGTGCGAAAAGTGGTTTTTCAACACTATCACAAGTGCAAAAAGTGTTTTTTCCACACTAATACAAGTGCAAAAGTGGTATCCTGCACCAACACAACTGCGAAAAGTGGTTTTTCAACACTAACCCAAGTGCGAAAAGTGGTTTTTCAACACTAACACAAGTGCGAAAAGCGGTTTTTCAACACTAACACAAGTGCGAAAAGTGGTTTTCTGCACCAACACAAGTGCGAAAAGTGGTTTTTCCACACTAATACAAGTGCAAAAGTGGTATCCTGCACGAACACAACTGCGAAAAGTGGTTTTTCAACACAAACCCAAGTGCGAAAAGTGATTTTTCAACACTAACACAAGTGCGAAAAGTGGTTTTGCCACACTAATACAAGTGCAAAAGTGGTTTCCTGCACCAACACAAGTGTGAAAAGTGGTTTTTCAACACTAACACAAGTGCGAAAAGTGGTTTTTCAACACTAACACAAGTGCGAAAAGTGGTTTTTCAACACTAACACAAGTGCGAAAAGTGGTTTTTCAACACTAACACAAGTGCGAAAAGTGGTTTTTCAACACTAACACAAGTGCGAAAAGTGGTTTTTCAACACTAACACAAGTGCGTAAAGTGGTTTTTCCACACTAATACAAGTGCAAAAGTGGTTTCCTGCACCAACACAAGTGCGAAAAGTGGTTTTTCAACACTAACACATGTGCGAAAAGTGGTTTTTCAACACTAACACAAGTGCGAAAAGTGTTTTTTCCACACTAATACAAGTGCAAAAGTGGTTTCCTGCACCAACACAAGTGCGAAAAGTGGTTTTTCAACACTAACACAAGTGCGAAAAGTGTTTTTTCAACACTAACACAAGTGCGAAAAGTGGTTTTTCAACACTAACACAAGTGCGAAAAGTGGTTTTTCCACACTAATACAAGTGCAAAAGTGGTTTCCTGCACCAACACAAGTGCGAAAAGTGGTTTTTCAACACTAACACAAGTGCGAAAAGTGGTTTTTCAACACTAACACAAGTGCGAAAAGTGGTTTTTCACACTAACACAAGTGCGAAAAGTGGTTTTTCCACACTAATACAAGTGCAAAAGTGGTTTCCTGCACCAACACAAGTGCGAAAAGTGGTTTTTCAACACTAACACAAGTTTGAAAAGTGGTTTTTCAACACTATCACAAGTGCAAAAAGTGTTTTTTCCACACTAATACAAGTGCAAAAGTGGTATCCTGCACCAACACAACTGCGAAAAGTGGTTTTTCAACACTAACCCAAGTGCGAAAAGTGTTTTTTCAACACTAAAACATGTGCGAAAAGTGGTTTTTCCACACTAATGCAAGTGCAAAAGTGGTTTCCTGCACCAACACAAGTGTGAAAAGTGGTTTTTCAACACTAAGACAAGTGCGAAAAGTGGTTTTTCAACACTAACACAAGTGCGAAAAGTGGGTTTTCAACACTAACACAAGTGCGAAAAGTGGTTTTTCAACACTATCACAAGTGCAAAAGTGGTTTCCTGCACCAACACAAGTGCGAAAAGTGGTTTTTCAACACGAACACAAGTGCGAAAAGTGGTTTTTCAACACTAACACAAGTGCGAAAAGTGTTTTTCCACACTAATACAAGTGCAAAAGTGGTTTCCTGCACCAACACAAGTGCGAAAATTGGTTTTTCAACACTAACACATGTGCGAAAAGTGGTTTTTCAACACTAACACAAGTGCGAAAAATGTTTTTTCCACACTAATACAATTGCGAAAAGTGGTTTCCTGCACCACCACAAGTGCAAAAAGTGTTTTTTCAACACTAACACAAGTGCGAAAAGTGGTTTTTCAACACTAACACAAGTGCGAAAAGTGGTTTTTCAACACTAACACAAGTGCGAAAAGTGGTTTTTCAACACTAACACAAGTGCGAAAAGTGGTTTTTCCACACTAATACAAGTGCAAAAGTGGTTTCCTGCACCAACACAAGTGCGAAAAGTGGTTTTTCAACACTAACACATGTGCGAAAAGTGGTTTTTCAACACTAACACAAGTGCGAAAAGTGTTTTTTCCACACTAATACAAGTGCAAAAGTGGTTTCCTGCACCAACACAAGTGCGAAAAGTGGTTTTTCAACACTAACACAGGTGCGAAAAGTGGTTTTTCCACACTAATACAAGTGCAAAAGTGGTTTCCTGCACCAACACAAGTGCGAAAAGTGGTTTTTCAACACTAACACAAGTGCGAAAAGTGGTTTTTCAACACTATCACAAGTGCAAAAAGTGTTTTTTCCACACTAATACAAGTGCAAAAGTGGTTTCCTGCACCAAAACAAGTGCGAAAAGTGGTTTTTCAACACTAACACAAGTGCGAAAAGTGGTTTTTCAACACTAACACAAGTGCGAAAAGTGGTTTTTCCACACTAATACAAGTGCAAAAGTGGTTTCCTGCACCAACACAAGTGCGAAAAGTGGTTTTTCAACACTAACACAAGTGCGAAAAGTGGTTTTTCAACACTATCACAAGTGCAAAAAGTGTTTTTTCCACACTAATACAAGTGCAAAAGTGGTTTCCTGCACCAACACAAGTGCGAAAAGTGGTTTTTCAACACGAACACAAGTGCGAAAAGTGGTTTTTCAACACTAACACAAGTGCGAAAAGTGTTTTTCCACACTAATACAAGTGCAAAAGTGGTTTCCTGCACCAACACAAGTGCGAAAAGTGGTTTTTCAACACTAACACATGTGCGAAAAGTGGTTTTTCAACACTAACACAAGTGCGAAAAATGTTTTTTCCACACTAATACAAGTGCAAAAGTGGTTTCCTGCACCAACACAAGTGCGAAAAGTGTTTTTTCAAGACTAACACAAGTGCGAAAAGTGGTTTTTCAACACTAACACAAGTGCGAAAAGTGGTTTTTCAACACTAACACAAGTGCGAAAAGTGGTTTTTCAACACTAACACAAGTGCGAAAAGTGGTTTTTCCACACTAATACAAGTGCAAAAGTGGTTTCCTGCACCAACACAAGTGCGAAAAGTGGTTTTTCAACACTAACACAAGTGCGAAAAGTGGTTTTTCAACACTAACACAAGTGCGAAAAGTGGTTTTTCCACACTAATACAAGTGCAAAAGTGGTTTCCTGCACCAACACAAGTGCGAAAAGTGGTTTTTCAACACTAACACAAGTGCGAAAAGTGGTTTTTCAACACTATCACAAGTGCAAAAAGTGTTTTTACCACACTAATACAAGTGCAAAAGTGGTTTCCTGCACCAACACAAGTGCGAAAAGTGGTTTTTCAACACTAACACAAGTGCGGAAAGTGGTTTTTCAACACTAACACAAGTGCGAAAAGTGGTTTTTCCACACTAATACAAGTGCAAAAGTGGTTTCCTGCACCAACACAAGTGCGAAAAGTGGTTTTTCAACACTAACACAAGTTTGAAAAGTGGTTTTTCAACACTATCACAAGTGCAAAAAGTGTTTTTTCCACACTAATACAAGTGCAAAAGTGGTATCCTGCACCAACACAACTGCGAAAAGTGGTTTTTCAACACTAACCCAAGTGCGAAAAGTGGTTTTTCAACACTAACACAAGTGCGAAAAGCGGTTTTTCAACACTAACACAAGTGCGAAAAGTGGTTTTCTGCACCAACACAAGTGCGAAAAGTGGTTTTTCAACAATAAGACAAGTGCGAAAGTGGTTTTTCAACACTAACACAAGTGCGAAAAGTGGTTTTTCAACACTAACACAAGTGCGAAAAGTGGTTTTTCAACACTATCACAAGTGCAAAAAGTGTTTTTTACACACTAATACAAGTGTAAAAGTGGTTTCCTGCACCAACACAAGTGCGAAAAGTGGTTTTTCAACACTAACACAAGTGCGAAAAGCGGTTTTTCAACAATAACACAAGTGCGAAAAGTGGTTTTCTGCACCAACACAAGTGCGAAAAGTGGTTTTTCCACACTAATACAAGTGTAAAAGTGGTTTCCTGCACCAACACAAGTGCGAAAAGTGGTTTTTCAACACTAACACAAGTGCGAAAAGTGGTTTTTCAACACTAACACAAGTGCGAAAAGTGGTTTTTCAACACTAACACAAGTGCGAAAAGTGGTTTTTCAACACTAACATAAGTACGAAAAGTGGTTTTTCCACACTAATAGAAGTGCAAAAGTGGTTTCCTGCACCAACACAAGTGCGAAAAGTGGTTTTTCAACACTAACACAAGTGCGAAAAGTGGTTTTTCAACACTATCACAAGTGCAAAAAGTGTTTTTTCCACACTAATACAAGTGCAAAAGTGGTTTCCTGCACCAACACAAGTGCGAAAAGTGGTTTTTCAACACTAACACAAGTGCGAAAAGTGGTTTTTCAACACTAACACAAGTGCGAAAAGTGGTTTTTCCACACTAATACAAGTGCAAAAGTGGTTTCCTGAACCAACACAAGTGCGAAAAGTGGTTTTTCAACACTAACACAAGTGCGAAAAGTGGTTTTTCAACACTATCACAAGTGCAAAAAGTGTTTTTTACACACTAATACAAGTGCAAAAGTGGTTTCCTGCACCAACACAAGTGCGAAAAGTGGTTTTTCAACACTAACACAAGTGCGAAAAGTGGTTTTTCAACACTAACACAAGTGCGAAAAGTGGTTTTTCCACACTAGTACAAGTGAAAAAGTGGTGTCCTGCACCAACACAAGTGCGAAAAGTGGTTTTTCAACACTAACACAAGTGCGAAAAGTGTTTTTTCAACACTATCACAAGTGCAAAAAGTGTTTTTTCCACACTAATACAAGTGCAAAAGTGGTTTCCTGCACCAACACAAGTGCGAAAAGTGGTTTTTCAACACTAACACAAGTGCGAAAAGTGGTTTTTCAACACTAACACAAGTGCGAAAAGTGGTTTTTCCACACTAATACAAGTGCAAAAGTGGTTTCCTGCACCAACACAAGTGCGAAAAGTGGTTTTTCAACACTAACACAAGTGCGAAAAGTGGTTTTTCAACACTATCACAAGTGCAAAAAGTGTTTTTTCCACACTAATGCAAGTGCAAAAGTGGTTTCCTGCACCAACACAAGTGCGAAAAGTGGTTTTTCAACACAAACACAAGTGCAAAAAGTGGTTTTTCAACACTAACACAAGTGCGAAAAGTGTTTTTTCCACACTAATACAAGTGCAAAAGTGGTTTCCTGCACCAACACAAGTGCGAAAAGTGGTTTTTCAACACTAACACATGTGCGAAAAGTGGTTTTTCAACACTAACACAAGTGCGAAAAGTGTTTTTTCCACACTAATACAAGTGCAAAAGTGGTTTCCTGCACCAACACAAGTGCGAAAAGTGGTTTTTCAACACTAACACAAGTGCGAAAAGTCGTTTTTCAACACTAACACAAGTGCGAAAAGTGGTTTTTCAACACTAACACAAGTGCGAAAAGTGGTTTTTCCACACTAATACAAGTGCAAAAGTGGTTTCCTGCACCAACACAAGTGCGAAAAGTGTTTTTTCAACACTAACACAAGTGCGAAAAGTGGTTTTTCAACACTATCACAAGTGCAAAAAGTGTTTTTTCCACACTAATACAAGTGCAAAAGTGGTTTCCTGCACCAACACAAGTGCGAAAAGTGGTTTTTCAACACTAACACAAGTGCGAAAAGTGTTTTTCAACACTATCAGAAGTGCAAAAAGAGTTTTTTCCACACTAATACAAGTGCAAAAGTGGTTTCCTGCACCAACACAAGTGCGAAAAGTGGTTTTTCAACACTAACACAAGTGCGAAAAGTGGTTTTTCAACACTATCAGAAGTGCAAAAAGAGTTTTTTCCACACTAATACAAGTGCAAAAGTGGTTTCCTGCACCAACACAAGTGCGAAAAGTGGTTTTTCAACACTAACACAAGTGCGAAAAGTGGGTTTTTCAACACTAACACAAGTGCGAAAAGTGGTTTTTTCAACACTATCACAAGTGCAAAAAGTGTTTTTTCCACACTAATACAAGTGTAAAAGTGGTTTCCTGCACCAACACAAGTGCGAAAAGTGGTTTTTCAACACTAACACAAGTGCGAAAAGTGGTTTTTCCACACTAATACAAGTGTAAAAGTGGTTTCCTGCACCAACACAAGTGCGAAAAGTGGTTTTTCAACACTAACACAAGTGCGAAAAGTGGTTTTTCAACACTATCACAAGTGCAAAAAGTGTTTTTTCCACACTAATACAAGTGCAAAAGTGGTTTCCTGCACCAACACAAGTGCGAAAAGTGGTTTTTCAACACTAACACATGTGCGAAAAGTTGTTTTTCAACACTAACACATGTGCGAAAAGTGTTTTTTCCACACTAATACAAGTGCAAAAGTGGTTTCCTGCACCAACACAAGTGCGAAAAGTGGTTTTTCAACACTAACACAAGTGCGAAAAGTGTTTTTTCAACACTAACACAAGTGCGAAAAGTGGTTTTTCAACACTACCACAAGTGCGAAAAGTGGTTTTTCCACACTAATACAAGTGCAAAAGTGGTTTCCTGCACCAACACAAGTGCGAAAAGTGGTTTTTCAACACTAACACAAGTGCGAAAAGTGGTTTTTCAACACTATCACAAGTGCAAAAAGTGTTTTTACCACACTAATACAAGTGCAAAAGTGGTTTCCTGCACCAACACAAGTGCGAAAAGTGGTTTTTCAACACTAACACAAGTGCGAAAAGTGGTTTTTCAACACTAACACACGTGCGAAAAGTGGTTTTTCCACACTAATACAAGTGCAAAAGTGGTTTCCTGCACCAACACAAGTGCGAAAAGTGGTTTTTCAACACTAACACAAGTTTGAAAAGTGGTTTTTCAACACTATCACAAGTGCAAAAAGTGTTTTTTCCACACTAATACAAGTGCAAAAGTGGTATCCCTGCACCAACACAACTGCGAAAAGTGGTTTTTCAACACTAACCCAAGTGCGAAAAGTGGTTTTTCAACACTAACACATGTGCGAAAAGTGGTTTTTCCACACTAATACAAGTGCAAAAGTGGTTTCCTGCACCAACACAATTGCGAAAAGTGGTTTTTCAACACTAACACAAGTGCGAAAAGTGGTTTTTCAACAAAAATCACAAGTGCAAAAAGAGTTTTTTCCACACTAATTCAAGTGCAAAAGTGGTTTCCTGCACCAACACAAGTGTGAAAAGTGGTTTTTCATCACTAAGACAAGTGCGAAAAGTGGTTCTTCAACACTAACACAAGTGCGAAAAGTGGTTTTTCAACACTAACACAAGTGCGAAAAGTGGTTTTTCAACACTATCACAAGTGCAAAAAGTGTTTTTTCCACACTAATACAAGTGTAAAAGTGGTTTCCTGCACCAACACAAGTGCGAAAAGTGGTTTTTCAACACTAACACAAGTGCGAAAAGCGGTTTTTCAACACTAACACAAGTGCGAAAAGTGGTTTTCTGCACCAACACAAGTGCGAAAAGTGGTTTTTCCACACTAATACAAGTGTAAAAGTGGTTTCCTGCACCAACACAAGTGCGAAAAGTGGTTTTTCAACACTAACACAAGTGCGAAAAGTGGTTTTTCAACACTAACACAAGTGCGAAAAGTGGTTTTTCAACACTATCACAAGTGCAAAAGTGTTTTTTTCCACACTAATACAAGTGCAAAAGTGGTTTCCTGCACCAACACAAGTGTGAAAAGTGGTTTTTCAACACTAACACAAGTGCGAAAAGTGGTTTTTCAACACTAACACAAGTGCGAAAAGTGGTTTTTCAACACTAACATAAGTACGAAAAGTGGTTTTTCCACACTAATAGAAGTGCAAAAGTGGTTTCCTGCACCAACACAAGTGCAAAAAGTGGTTTTTCAACACTAACACAAGTGCGAAAAGTGGTTTTTCAACACTATCACAAGTGCAAAAAGTGTTTTTTCCACACTAATACAAGTGCAAAAGTGGTTTCCTGCACCAACACAAGTGCGAAAAGTGGTTTTTCAAAAATAACACAAGTGCGAAAAGTGGTTTTTCAACACTAACACAAGTGCGAAAAGTGGTTTTTCCACACTAATACAAGTGCAAAAGTGGTTTCCTGAACCAACACAAGTGCGAAAAGTGGTTTTTCAACACTAACACAAGTGCAAAAAGTGGTTTTTCAACACTATCACAAGTGCAAAAAGTGTTTTTTCCACACTAATACAAGTGCAAAAGTGGTTGCCTGCACCAACACAAGTGCGAAAAGTGGTTTTTCAACACTAACACAAGTGCGAAAAGTGGTTTTTCAACACTAACACAAGTGCGAAAAGTGGTTTTTCCACACTAGTACAAGTGAAAAAGTGGTGTCCTGCACCAACACAAGTGCGAAAAGTGGTTTTTCAACACTAACACAAGTGCGAAAAGTCGTTTTTCAACACTATCACAAGTGCGAAAAGTGGTTTTTCCACACTAATACAAGTGCAAATGTGGTTTCCTGCACCAACACAAGTGCGAAAAGTGGTTTATCAACACTAACACAAGTGTGAAAAGTGGTTTTTCAACACTATCACAAGTGCAAAAAGTGTTTTTTCCACACTAATACAAGTGCAAAAGTGGTTTCCTGCACCAACACAAGTGCGAAAAGTGGTTTTTCAACACTAACACAAGTGCGAAAAGTGGTTTTTCAACACTATCACAAGTGCAAAATGTGTTTTTTCCACACTAATACAAGTGCAAAAGTGGTTTCCTGCACCAAAACAAGTGCGAAAAGTGGTTTTTCAACACTAACACAAGTGCGAAAAGTGGTTTTTCAACACTAACACAAGTGCGAAAAGTGGTTTTTCCACACTAATACAAGTGCAAAAGTGGTTTCCTGCACCAACACAAGTGCGAAAAGTGGTTTTTCAACACTAACATAAGTGCGAAAAGTGGTTTTTCAACACTATCACAAGTGCAAAAAGTGTTTTTTCCACACTAATACAAGTGCAAAAGTGGTTTCCTGCACCAACACAAGTGCGAAAAGTGGTTTTTCAACACGAACACAAGTGCGAAAAGTGGTTTTTCAACACTAACACAAGTGCGAAAAGTGTTTTTTCCACACGAATACAAGTGCAAAAGTGGTTTCCTGCACCAACACAAGTGCGAAAAGTGGTTTTTCAACACTAACACAAGTGCAAAAAGTGTTTTTTCCACACTATTACAAGTGCAAAAGTGGTTTCCTGCACCAACACAAGTGCGAAAAGTGGTTTTTCAACACTAACCCAAGTGCGAAAAGTGGTTTTTCAACACTAACACATGTGCGAAAAGTGGTTTTTCCACACTAATACAAGTGCAAAAGTGGTTTCCTGCACCAACACAATTGCGAAAAGTGGTTTTTCAACACTAACACAAGTGCGAAAAGTGGTTTTTCAACAAAAATCACAAGTGCAAAAAGAGTTTTTTCCACACTAATTCAAGTGCAAAAGTGGTTTCCTGCACCAACACAAGTGTGAAAAGTGGTTTTTCATCACTAAGACAAGTGCGAAAAGTGGTTCTTCAACACTAACACAAGTGCGAAAAGTGGTTTTTCAACACTAACACAAGTGCGAAAAGTGGTTTTTCAACACTATCACAAGTGCAAAAAGTGTTTTTTCCACACTAATACAAGTGTAAAAGTGGTTTCCTGCACCAACACAAGTGCGAAAAGTGGTTTTTCAACACTAACACAAGTGCGAAAAGCGGTTTTTCAACACTAACACAAGTGCGAAAAGTGGTTTTCTGCACCAACACAAGTGCGAAAAGTGGTTTTTTCCACACTAATACAAGTGTAAAAGTGGTTTCCTGCACCAACACAAGTGCGAAAAGTGGTTTTTCAACACTAACACAAGTGCGAAAAGTGGTTTTTCAACACTAACACAAGTGCGAAAAGTGGTTTTTCAACACTATCACAAGTGCAAAAAGTGTTTTTTCCACACTAATACAAGTGCAAAAGTGGTTTCCTGCACCAACACAAGTGTGAAAAGTGGTTTTTCAACACTAACACAAGTGCGAAAAGTGGTTTTTCAACACTAACACAAGTGCGAAAAGTGGTTTTTCAACACTAACATAAGTACGAAAAGTGGTTTTTCCACACTAATAGAAGTGCAAAAGTGGTTTCCTGCACCAACACAAGTGCGAAAAGTGGTTTTTCAAAAATAACACAAGTGCGAAAAGTGGTTTTTCAACACTAACACAAGTGCGAAAAGTGGTTTTTCCACACTAATACAAGTGCAAAAGTGGTTTCCTGAACCAACACAAGTGCGAAAAGTGGTTTTTCAACACTAACACAAGTGCAAAAAGTGGTTTTTCAACACTATCACAAGTGCAAAAAGTGTTTTTTCCACACTAATACAAGTGCAAAAGTGGTTGCCTGCACCAACACAAGTGCGAAAAGTGGTTTTTCAACACTAACACAAGTGCGAAAAGTGGTTTTTCAACACTAACACAAGTGCGAAAAGTGGTTTTTCCACACTAGTACAAGTGAAAAAGTGGTGTCCTGCACCAACACAAGTGCGAAAAGTGGTTTTTCAACACTAACACAAGTGCGAAAAGTCGTTTTTCAACACTATCACAAGTGCGAAAAGTGGTTTTTCCACACTAATACAAGTGCAAATGTGGTTTCCTGCACCAACACAAGTGCGAAAAGTGGTTTATCAACACTAACACAAGTGTGAAAAGTGGTTTTTCAACACTATCACAAGTGCAAAAAGTGTTTTTTCCACACTAATACAAGTGCAAAAGTGGTTTCCTGCACCAACACAAGTGCGAAAAGTGGTTTTTCAACACGAACACAAGTGCGAAAAGTGGTTTTTCAACACTATCACAAGTGCAAAATGTGTTTTTTCCACACTAATACAAGTGCAAAAGTGGTTTCCTGCACCAAAACAAGTGCGAAAAGTGGTTTTTCAACACTAACACAAGTGCGAAAAGTGGTTTTTCAACACTAACACAAGTGCGAAAAGTGGTTTTTCCACACTAATACAAGTGCAAAAGTGGTTTCCTGCACCAACACAAGTGCGAAAAGTGGTTTTTCAACACTAACATAAGTGCGAAAAGTGGTTTTTCAACACTATCACAAGTGCAAAAAGTGTTTTTTCCACACTAATACAAGTGCAAAAGTGGTTTCCTGCACCAACACAAGTGCGAAAAGTGGTTTTTCAACACGAACACAAGTGCGAAAAGTGGTTTTTCAACACTAACACAAGTGCGAAAAGTGTTTTTTCCACACGAATACAAGTGCAAAAGTGGTTTCCTGCACCAACACAAGTGCGAAAAGTGGTTTTTCAACACTAACACATGTGCGAAAAGTGGTTTTTCAACACTAACACAAGTGCGAAAAGTGGTTTTTCAACACTATCACAAGTGCAAAAGTGGTTTCCTGCACCAACACAAGTGCAAAAGTAGTTTCCTGCACCAACACAAGTGCGAAAAGTGGTTTTTCAACACTAACACAAGTGCAAAAAGTGGTTTTTCAACACTAACACAAGTGCGAAAAGTGTTTTTTCCACACTAATACAAATGCAAAAGTGGTTTCCTGCACCAACACAAGTGCGAAAAGTGGTTTTTCAACACTAACACAAGTGCGAAAAGTGATTTTTCAACACTATCACAAGTGCAAAAAGTGTTTTTACCACACTAATACAAGTGCAAAAGTGGTTTCCTGCACCAACACAAGTGCGAAAAGTGGTTTTTCAACACTAACACAAGTGCGAAAAGTGGTTTTTCCACACTAATACAAGTGCAAAAGTGGTATCCTGCACGAACACAACTGCGAAAAGTGGTTTTTCAACACGAACCCAAGTGCGAAAAGTGATTTTTCAACACTAACACAAGTGCGAAAAGTGGTTTTGCCACACTAAAACAAGTGCAAAAGTGGTTTCCTGCACCAACACAAGTGTGAAAAGTGGTTTTTTCAACACTAACACAAGTGCGAAAAGTGGTTTTTCAACACTAACACAAGTGCGAAAAGTGGTTTTTCAACACTAACACAAGTGCGAAAAGTGGTTTTTCAACACTAACACAAGTGCGAAAAGTGGTTTTTCAACACTAACACAAGTGCGAAAAGTGGTTTTTCAACACTAACACAAGTGCGTAAAGTGGTTTTTCCACACTAATACAAGTGCAAAAGTGGTTTCCTGCACCAACACAAGTGCGAAAAGTGGTTTTTCAACACTAACACATGTGCGAAAAGTGGTTTTTCAACACTAACACAAGTGCGAAAAGTGTTTTTTCCACACTAATACAAGTGCAAAAGTGGTTTCCTGCACCAACACAAGTGCGAAAAGTGGTTTTTCAACACTAACACAAGTGCGAAAAGTGTTTTTTCAACACTAACACAAGTGCGAAAAGTGGTTTTTCAACACTAACACAAGTGCGAAAAGTGGTTTTTCACACTAATACAAGTGCAAAAGTGGTTTCCTGCACCAACACAAGTGCGAAAAGTGGTTTTTCAACACTAACACAAGTGCGAAAAGTGGTTTTTCAACACTATCACAAGTGCAAAAAGTGTTTTTTCCACACTAATACAAGTGCAAAAGTGGTTTCCTGCACCAACACAAGTGCGAAAAGTGGTTTTTCAACACTAACACAAGTGCGAAAAGTGGTTTTTCAACACTATCACAAGTGCAAAATGTGTTTTTTCCACACTAATACAAGTGCAAAAGTGGTTTCCTGCACCAACACAAGTGCGAAAAGTGGTTTTTCAACACGAACACAAGTGCGAAAAGTGGTTTTTCAACACTAACACAAGTGCGAAAAGTGTTTTTTCCACACTAATACAAGTGCAAAAGTGGTTTCCTGCACCAACACAAGTGCGAAAAGTGCTTTTTCAACACTAACACATGTGCGAAAAGTGGTTTTTCAACACTAACACAAGTGCGAAAAGTGTTTTTTCCACACTAATACAAGTGCAAAAGTGGTTTCCTGCACCAACACAAGTGCGAAAAGTGGTTTTTCAACACTAACACAAGTGCGAAAAGTGGTTTTTCAACACTATCACAAGTGCAAAAAGTGTTTTTTCCACACTAATACAAGTGTAAAAGTGGTTTCCTGCACCAACACAAGTGCGAAAAGTGGTTTTTTCAACACTAACACAAGTGCGAAAAGCGGTTTTTCAACACTAACACAAGTGCGAAAAGTGGTTTTCTGCACCAACACAAGTGCGAAAAGTGGTTTTTCCACACTAATACAAGTGTAAAAGTGGTTTCCTGCACCAACACAAGTGCGAAAAGTGGTTTTTCAACACTAACACAAGTGCGAAAAGTGGTTTTTCAACACTAACACAAGTGCGAAAAGTGGTTTTTCAACACTATCACAAGTGCAAAAAGTGTTTTTTCCACACTAATACAAGTGCAAAAGTGGTTTCCTGCACCAACACAAGTGTGAAAAGTGGTTTTTCAACACTAACACAAGTGCGAAAAGTGGTTTTTCAACACTAACACAAGTGCGAAAAGTGGTTTTTCAACACTAACATAAGTACGAAAAGTGGTTTTTCCACACTAATAGAAGTGCAAAAGTGGTTTCCTGCACCAACACAAGTGCAAAAAGTGGTTTTTCAACACTAACACAAGTGCGAAAAGTGGTTTTTCAACACTATCACAAGTGCAAAAAGTGTTTTTTCCACACTAATACAAGTGCAAAAGTGGTTTCCTGCACCAACACAAGTGCGAAAAGTGGTTTTTCAAAAATAACACAAGTGCGAAAAGTGGTTTTTCAACACTAACACAAGTGCGAAAAGTGGTTTTTCCACACTAATACAAGTGCAAAAGTGGTTTCCTGAACCAACACAAGTGCGAAAAGTGGTTTTTCAACACTAACACAAGTGCAAAAAGTGGTTTTTCAACACTATCACAAGTGCAAAAAGTGTTTTTTCCACACTAATACAAGTGCAAAAGTGGTTGCCTGCACCAACACAAGTGCGAAAAGTGGTTTTTCAACACTAACACAAGTGCGAAAAGTGGTTTTTCAACACTAACACAAGTGCGAAAAGTGGTTTTTCCACACTAGTACAAGTGAAAAAGTGGTGTCCTGCACCAACACAAGTGCGAAAAGTGGTTTTTCAACACTAACACAAGTGCGAAAAGTCGTTTTTCAACACTATCACAAGTGCGAAAAGTGGTTTTTCCACACTAATACAAGTGCAAATGTGGTTTCCTGCACCAACACAAGTGCGAAAAGTGGTTTATCAACACTAACACAAGTGTGAAAAGTGGTTTTTCAACACTATCACAAGTGCAAAAAGTGTTTTTTCCACACTAATACAAGTGCAAAAGTGGTTTCCTGCACCAACACAAGTGCGAAAAGTGGTTTTTCAACACTAACACAAGTGCGAAAAGTGGTTTTTCAACACTATCACAAGTGCAAAATGTGTTTTTTCCACACTAATACAAGTGCAAAAGTGGTTTCCTGCACCAAAACAAGTGCGAAAAGTGGTTTTTCAACACTAACACAAGTGCGAAAAGTGGTTTTTCAACACTAACACAAGTGCGAAAAGTGGTTTTTCCACACTAATACAAGTGCAAAAGTGGTTTCCTGCACCAACACAAGTGCGAAAAGTGGTTTTTCAACACTAACATAAGTGCGAAAAGTGGTTTTTCAACACTATCACAAGTGCAAAAAGTGTTTTTTTCCACACTAATACAAGTGCAAAAGTGGTTTCCTGCACCAACACAAGTGCGAAAAGTGGTTTTTCAACACGAACACAAGTGCGAAAAGTGGTTTTTCAACACTAACACAAGTGCGAAAAGTGTTTTTTCCACACGAATACAAGTGCAAAAGTGGTTTCCTGCACCAACACAAGTGCGAAAAGTGGTTTTTCAACACTAACACATGTGCGAAAAGTGGTTTTTCAACACTAACACAAGTGCGAAAAGTGGTTTTTCAACACTATCACAAGTGCAAAAGTGGTTTCCTGCACCAACACAAGTGCAAAAGTAGTTTCCTGCACCAACACAAGTGCGAAAAGTGGTTTTTCAACACTAACACAAGTGCAAAAAGTGGTTTTTCAACACTAACACAAGTGCGAAAAGTGTTTTTTCCACACTAATACAAATGCAAAAGTGGTTTCCTGCACCAACACAAGTGCGAAAAGTGGTTTTTCAACACTAACACAAGTGCGAAAAGTGATTTTTCAACACTATCACAAGTGCAAAAAGTGTTTTTACCACACTAATACAAGTGCAAAAGTGGTTTCCTGCACCAACACAAGTGCGAAAAGTGGTTTTTCAACACTAACACAAGTGCGAAAAGTGGTTTTTTCCACACTAATACAAGTGCAAAAGTGGTATCCTGCACGAACACAACTGCGAAAAGTGGTTTTTCAACACGAACCCAAGTGCGAAAAGTGATTTTTCAACACTAACACAAGTGCGAAAAGTGGTTTGCCACACTAAAACAAGTGCAAAAGTGGTTTCCTGCACCAACACAAGTGTGAAAAGTGGTTTTTCAACACTAACACAAGTGCGAAAAGTGGTTTTTCAACACTAACACAAGTGCGAAAAGTGGTTTTTCAACACTAACACAAGTGCGAAAAGTGGTTTTTCAACACTAACACAAGTGCGAAAAGTGGTTTTTCAACACTAACACAAGTGCGAAAAGTGGTTTTTCAACACTAACACAAGTGCGTAAAGTGGTTTTTCCACACTAATACAAGTGCAAAAGTGGTTTCCTGCACCAACACAAGTGCGAAAAGTGGTTTTTCAACACTAACACATGTGCGAAAAGTGGTTTTTCAACACTAACACAAGTGCGAAAAGTGTTTTTTCCACACTAATACAAGTGCAAAAGTGGTTTCCTGCACCAACACAAGTGCGAAAAGTGGTTTTTCAACACTAACACAAGTGCGAAAAGTGTTTTTTCAACACTAACACAAGTGCGAAAAGTGGTTTTTCAACACTAACACAAGTGCGAAAAGTGGTTTTTCCACACTAATACAAGTGCAAAAGTGGTTTCCTGCACCAACACAAGTGCGAAAAGTGGTTTTTCAACACTAACACAAGTGCGAAAAGTGGTTTTTCAACACTATCACAAGTGCAAAAAGTGTTTTTTCCACACTAATACAAGTGCAAAAGTGGTTTCCTGCACCAACACAAGTGCGAAAAGTGGTTTTTCAACACTAACACAAGTGCGAAAAGTGGTTTTTCAACACTATCACAAGTGCAAAATGTGTTTTTTCCACACTAATACAAGTGCAAAAGTGGTTTCCTGCACCAACACAAGTGCGAAAAGTGGTTTTTCAACACGAACACAAGTGCGAAAAGTGGTTTTTCAACACTAACACAAGTGCGAAAAGTGTTTTTTCCACACTAATACAAGTGCAAAAGTGGTTTCCTGCACCAACACAAGTGCGAAAAGTGCTTTTTCAACACTAACACATGTGCGAAAAGTGGTTTTTCAACACCAACACAAATGCGAAAAGTGTTTTTTCCACACTAATACAAGTGCAAAAGTGGTTTCCTGCACCAACACAAGTGCGAAAAGTGGTTTTTCAACACTAACACAAGTGCGAAAAGTGGTTTTTCAACACTATCACAAGTGCAAAAAGTGTTTTTACCACACTAATACAAGTGCAAAAGTGGTTTCCTGCACCAACACAAGTGCGAAAAGTGGTTTTTCAACACTAACACAAGTGCAAAAAGTGGTTTTTCAACACTAACACATGTGCGAAAAGTGTTTTTTCCACACTAATACAAGTGCAAAAGTGGTTTCCTGCACCAACACAAGTGCGAAAAGTGGTTTTTCAACACTAACACAAGTGCGAAAAGTGTTTTTTCAACACTAACACAAGTGCGAAAAGTGGTTTTTCAACACTACCACAAGTGCGAAAAGTGGTTTTTCCACACTAATACAAGTGCAAAAGTGGTTTCCTGCACCAACACAAGTGCGAAAAGTGGTTTTTCAACACTAACACAAGTGCGAAAAGTGGTTTTTCAACACTATCACAAGTGCAAAAAGTGTTTTTACCACACTAATACAAGTGCAAAAGTGGTTTCCTGCACCAACACAAGTGCGAAAAGTGGTTTTTCAACACTAACACAAGTGCGAAAAGTGGTTTTTCAACACTAACACACGTGCGAAAAGTGGTTTTTCCACACTAATACAAGTGCAAAAGTGGTTTCCTGCACCAACACAAGTGCGAAAAGTGGTTTTTCAACACTAACACAAGTTTGAAAAGTGGTTTTTTCAACACTATCACAAGTGCAAAAAGTGTTTTTTCCACACTAATACAAGTGCAAAAGTGGTATCCTGCACCAACACAACTGCGAAAAGTGGTTTTTCAACACTAACCCAAGTGCGAAAAGTGGTTTTTCAACACTAACACATGTGCGAAAAGTGGTTTTTCCACACTAATACAAGTGCAAAAGTGGTTTCCTGCACCAACACAATTGCGAAAAGTGGTTTTTCAACACTAACACAAGTGCGAAAAGTGGTTTTTCAACAAAAATCACAAGTGCAAAAAGAGTTTTTTCCACACTAATTCAAGTGCAAAAGTGGTTTCCTGCACCAACACAAGTGTGAAAAGTGGTTTTTCATCACTAAGACAAGTGCGAAAAGTGGTTCTTCAACACTAACACAAGTGCGAAAAGTGGTTTTTCAACACTAACACAAGTGCGAAAAGTGGTTTTTCAACACTATCACAAGTGCAAAAAGTGTTTTTTCCACACTAATACAAGTGTAAAAGTGGTTTCCTGCACCAACACAAGTGCGAAAAGTGGTTTTTCAACACTAACACAAGTGCGAAAAGCGGTTTTTCAACACTAACACAAGTGCGAAAAGTGGTTTTCTGCACCAACACAAGTGCGAAAAGTGGTTTTTCCACACTAATACAAGTGTAAAAGTGGTTTCCTGCACCAACACAAGTGCGAAAATTGGTTTTTCAACACTAACACAAGTGCGAAAAGTGGTTTTTCAACACTAACACAAGTGCGAAAAGTGGTTTTTCAACACTATCACAAGTGCAAAAAGTGTTTTTTCCACACTAATACAAGTGCAAAAGTGGTTTCCTGCACCAACACAAGTGTGAAAAGTGGTTTTTCAACACTAACACAAGTACGAAAAGTGGTTTTTCAACACTAACACAAGTGCGAAAAGTGGTTTTTCAACACTAACATAAGTACGAAAAGTGGTTTTTCCACACTAATAGAAGTGCAAAAGTGGTTTCCTGCACCAACACAAGTGCAAAAAGTGGTTTTTCAACACTAACACAAGTGCGAAAAGTGGTTTTTCAACACTATCACAAGTGCAAAAAGTGTTTTTTCCACACTAATACAAGTGCAAAAGTGGTTTCCTGCACCAACACAAGTGCGAAAAGTGGTTTTTCAAAAATAACACAAGTGCGAAAAGTGGTTTTTCAACACTAACACAAGTGCGAAAAGTGGTTTTTCCACACTAATATAAGTGCAAAAGTGGTTTCCTGAACCAACACAAGTGCGAAAAGTGGTTTTTCAACACTAACACAAGTGCAAAAAGTGGTTTTTCAACACTATCACAAGTGCAAAAAGTGTTTTTTCCACACTAATACAAGTGCAAAAGTGGTTGCCTGCACCAACACAAGTGCGAAAAGTGGTTTTTCAACACTAACACAAGTGCGAAAAGTGGTTTTTCAACACTAACACAAGTGCGAAAAGTGGTTTTTCCACACTAGTACAAGTGAAAAAGTGGTGTCCTGCACCAACACAAGTGCGAAAAGTGGTTTTTCAACACTAACACAAGTGCGAAAAGTCGTTTTTCAACACTATCACAAGTGCGAAAAGTGGTTTTTCCACACTAATACAAGTGCAAATGTGGTTTCCTGCACCAACACAAGTGCGAAAAGTGGTTTATCAACACTAACACAAGTGTGAAAAGTGGTTTTTCAACACTATCACAAGTGCAAAAAGTGTTTTTTCCACACTAATACAAGTGCAAAAGTGGTTTCCTGCACCAACACAAGTGCGAAAAGTGGTTTTTCAACACTAACACAAGTGCGAAAAGTGGTTTTTCAACACTATCACAAGTGCAAAATGTGTTTTTTCCACACTAATACAAGTGCAAAAGTGGTTTCCTGCACCAAAACAAGTGCGAAAAGTGGTTTTTCAACACTAACACAAGTGCGAAAAGTGGTTTTTCAACACTAACACAAGTGCGAAAAGTGGTTTTTCCACACTAATACAAGTGCAAAAGTGGTTTCCTGCACCAACACAAGTGCGAAAAGTGGTTTTTCAACACTAACATAAGTGCGAAAAGTGGTTTTTCAACACTATCACAAGTGCAAAAAGTGTTTTTTCCACACTAATACAAGTGCAAAAGTGGTTTCCTGCACCAACACAAGTGCGAAAAGTGGTTTTTCAACACGAACACAAGTGCGAAAAGTGGTTTTTCAACACTAACACAAGTGCGAAAAGTGTTTTTTCCACACGAATACAAGTGCAAAAGTGGTTTCCTGCACCAACACAAGTGCGAAAAGTGGTTTTTCAACACTAACACATGTGCGAAAAGTGGTTTTTCAACACTAACACAAGTGCGAAAAGTGGTTTTTCAACACTATCACAAGTGCAAAAGTGGTTTCCTGCACCAACACAAGTGCAAAAGTAGTTTCCTGCACCAACACAAGTGCGAAAAGTGGTTTTTCAACACTAACACAAGTGCAAAAAGTGGTTTTTCAACACTAACACAAGTGCGAAAAGTGTTTTTTCCACACTAATACAAATGCAAAAGTGGTTTCCTGCACCAACACAAGTGCGAAAAGTGGTTTTTCAACACTAACACAAGTGCGAAAAGTGATTTTTCAACACTATCACAAGTGCAAAAAGTGTTTTTACCACACTAATACAAGTGCAAAAGTGGTTTCCTGCACCAACACAAGTGCGAAAAGTGGTTTTTCAACACTAACACAAGTGCGAAAAGTGGTTTTTCCACACTAATACAAGTGCAAAAGTGGTATCCTGCACGAACACAACTGCGAAAAGTGGTTTTTCAACACGAACCCAAGTGCGAAAAGTGATTTTTCAACACTAACACAAGTGCGAAAAGTGGTTTTGCCACACTAAAACAAGTGCAAAAGTGGTTTCCTGCACCAACACAAGTGTGAAAAGTGGTTTTTCAACACTAACACAAGTGCGAAAAGTGGTTTTTCAACACTAACACAAGTGCGAAAAGTTGTTTTTCAACACTAACACAAGTGCGAAAAGTGGTTTTTCAACACTAACACAAGTGCGAAAAGTGGTTTTTCAACACTAACACAAGTGTAAAAAGTGGTTTTTCAACACTAACACAAGTGCGTAAAGTGGTTTTTCCACACTAATACAAGTGCAAAAGTGGTTTCCTGCACCAACACAAGTGCGAAAAGTGGTTTTTCAACACTAACACATGTGCGAAAAGTGGTTTTTCAACACTAACACAAGTGCGAAAAGTGTTTTTTCCACACTAATACAAGTGCAAAAGTGGTTTCCTGCACCAACACAAGTGCGAAAAGTGGTTTTTCAACACTAACACAAGTGCGAAAAGTGTTTTTTCAACACTAACACAAGTGCGAAAAGTGGTTTTTCAACACTAACACAAGTGCGAAAAGTGGTTTTTCCACACTAATACAAGTGCAAAAGTGGTTTCCTGCACCAACACAAGTGCGAAAAGTGGTTTTTCAACACTAACACAAGTGCGAAAAGTGGTTTTTCAACACTATCACAAGTGCAAAAAGTGTTTTTTCCACACTAATACAAGTGCAAAAGTGGTTTCCTGCACCAACACAAGTGCGAAAAGTGGTTTTTCAACACTAACACAAGTGCGAAAAGTGGTTTTTCAACACTATCACAAGTGCAAAATGTGTTTTTTCCACACTAATACAAGTGCAAAAGTGGTTTCCTGCACCAACACAAGTGCGAAAAGTGGTTTTTCAACACGAACACAAGTGCGAAAAGTGGTTTTTCAACACTAACACAAGTGCGAAAAGTGTTTTTTCCACACTAATACAAGTGCAAAAGTGGTTTCCTGCACCAACACAAGTGCGAAAAGTGCTTTTTCAACACTAACACATGTGCGAAAAGTGGTTTTTCAACACTAACACAAGTGCGAAAAGTGTTTT
The DNA here is from genome assembly GCF_964187855.1 of Myxine glutinosa. Lineage (NCBI taxonomy): Eukaryota > Metazoa > Chordata > Myxini > Myxiniformes > Myxinidae > Myxine > Myxine glutinosa. The sequence goes on from NW_027616581.1 coordinate 134,055, forward strand.
TTCCACACTAATACAAGTGCAAAAGTGGTTTCCTGCACCAACACAAGTGCGAAAAGTGGTTTTTCAACACTAACACAAGTGCGAAAAGTGGTTTTTCAACACTATCACAAGTGCAAAAAGTGTTTTTACCACACTAATACAAGTGCAAAAGTGGTTTCCTGCACCAACACAAGTGTGAAAAGTGGTTTTTCATCACTAAGACAAGTGCGAAAAGTGGTTCTTCAACACTAACACAAGTGCGAAAAGTGGTTTTTCAACACTAACACAAGTGCGAAAAGTGGTTTTTCAACACTATCACAAGTGCAAAAAGTGTTTTTTCCACACTAATACAAGTGTAAAAGTGGTTTCCTGCACCAACACAAGTGCGAAAAGTGGTTTTTCAACACTAACACAAGTGCGAAAAGCGGTTTTTCAACACTAACACAAGTGCGAAAAGTGGTTTTCTGCACCAACACAAGTGCGAAAAGTGGTTTTTCCACACTAATACAAGTGTAAAAGTGGTTTCCTGCACCAACACAAGTGCGAAAAGTGGTTTTTCAACACTAACACAAGTGCGAAAAGTGGTTTTTCAACACTAACACAAGTGCGAAAAGTGGTTTTTCAACACTATCACAAGTGCAAAAAGTGTTTTTTCCACACTAATACAAGTGCAAAAGTGGTTTCCTGCACCAACACAAGTGTGAAAAGTGGTTTTTCAACACTAACACAAGTGCGAAAAGTGGTTTTTCAACACTAACATAAGTACGAAAAGTGGTTTTTCCACACTAATAGAAGTGCAAAAGTGGTTTCCTGCACCAACACAAGTGCAAAAAGTGGTTTTTCAACATTAACACAAGTGCGAAAAGTGGTTTTTCAACACTATCACAAGTGCAAAAAGTGTTTTTTCCACACTAATACAAGTGCAAAAGTGGTTTCCTGCACCAACACAAGTGCGAAAAGTGGTTTTTCAAAAATAACACAAGTGCGAAAAGTGGTTTTTCAACACTAACACAAGTGCGAAAAGTGGTTTTTCCACACTAATACAAGTGCAAAAGTGGTTTCCTGAACCAACACAAGTGCGAAAAGTGGTTTTTCAACACTAACACAAGTGCAAAAAGTGGTTTTTCAACACTATCACAAGTGCAAAAAGTGTTTTTTCCACACTAATACAAGTGCAAAAGTGGTTGCCTGCACCAACACAAGTGCGAAAAGTGGTTTTTCAACACTAACACAAGTGCGAAAAGTGGTTTTTCAACACTAACACAAGTGCGAAAAGTGGTTTTTCCACACTAGTACAAGTGAAAATGTGGTGTCCTGCACCAACACAAGTGCGAAAAGTGGTTTTTCAACACTAACACAAGTGCGAAAAGTCGTTTTTCAACACTATCACAAGTGCGAAAAGTGGTTTTTCCACACTAATACAAGTGCAAATGTGGTTTCCTGCACCAACACAAGTGCGAAAAGTGGTTTATCAACACTAACACAAGTGTGAAAAGTGGTTTTTCAACACTATCACAAGTGCAAAAAGTGTTTTTTCCACACTAATACAAGTGCAAAAGTGGTTTCCTGCACCAAAACAAGTGCGAAAAGTGGTTTTTCAACACTAACACAAGTGCGAAAAGTGGTTTTTCAACACTATCACAAGTGCAAAATGTGTTTTTTCCACACTAATACAAGTGCAAAAGTGGTTTCCTGCACCAAAACAAGTGCGAAAAGTGGTTTTTCAACACTAACACAAGTGCGAAAAGTGGTTTTTCAACACTAACACAAGTGCGAAAAGTGGTTTTTCCACACTAATACAAGTGCAAAAGTGGTTTCCTGCACCAACACAAGTGCGAAAAGTGGTTTTTCAACACTAACATAAGTGCGAAAAGTGGTTTTTCAACACTATCACAAGTGCAAAAAGTGTTTTTTCCACACTAATACAAGTGCAAAAGTGGTTTCCTGCACCAACACAAGTGCGAAAAGTGGTTTTTCAACACGAACACAAGTGCGAAAAGTGGTTTTTCAACACTAACACAAGTGCGAAAAGTGTTTTTTCCACACGAATACAAGTGCAAAAGTGGTTTCCTGCACCAACACAAGTGCGAAAAGTGGTTTTTCAACACTAACACATGTGCGAAAAGTGGTTTTTCAACACTAACTCAAGTGCGAAAAGTGGTTTTTCAACACTATCACAAGTGCAAAAGTGGTTTCCTGCACCAACACAAGTGCAAAAGTAGTTTCCTGCACCAACACAAGTGCGAAAAGTGGTTTTTCAACACTAACACAAGTGCAAAAAGTGGTTTTTCAACACTAACACAAGTGCGAAAAGTGTTTTTTCCACACTAATACAAATGCAAAAGTGGTTTCCTGCACCAACACAAGTGCGAAAAGTGGTTTTTCAACACTAACACAAGTGCGAAAAGTGATTTTTCAACACTATCACAAGTGCAAAAAGTGTTTTTACCACACTAATACAAGTGCAAAAGTGGTTTCCTGCACCAACACATGTGCGAAAAGTGGTTTTTCAACACTAACACAAGTGCGAAAAGTGGTTTTTCCACACTAATACAAGTGCAAAAGTGGTATCCTGCACGAACACAACTGCGAAAAGTGGTTTTTCAACACGAACCCAAGTGCGAAAAGTGATTTTTCAACACTAACACAAGTGCGAAAAGTGGTTTTGCCACACTAAAACAAGTGCAAAAGTGGTTTCCTGCACCAACACAAGTGTGAAAAGTGGTTTTTCAACACTAACACAAGTGCGAAAAGTGGTTTTTCAACACTAACACAAGTGCGAAAAGTGGTTTTTCAACACTAACACAAGTGCGAAAAGTGGTTTTTCAACACTAACACAAGTGCGAAAAGTGGTTTTTCAACACTAACACAAGTGCGAAAAGTGGTTTTTCAACACTAACACAAGTGCGTAAAGTGGTTTTTCCACACTAATACAAGTGCAAAAGTGGTTTCCTGCACCAACACAAGTGCGAAAAGTGGTTTTTCAACACTAACACATGTGCGAAAAGTGGTTTTTCAACACTAACACAAGTGCGAAAAGTGTTTTTTCCACACTAATACAAGTGCAAAAGTGGTTTCCTGCACCAACACAAGTGCGAAAAGTGGTTTTTCAACACTAACACAAGTGCGAAAAGTGTTTTTTCAACACTAACACAAGTGCGAAAAGTGGTTTTTCAACACTAACACAAGAGCGAAAAGTGGTTTTTCCACACTAATACAAGTGCAAAAGTGGTTTCCTGCACCAACACAAGTGCGAAAAGTGGTTTTTCAACACTAACACAAGTGCGAAAAGTGGTTTTTCAACACTATCACAAGTGCAAAAAGTGTTTTTTCCACACTAATACAAGTGCAAAAGTGGTTTCCTGCACCAACACAAGTGCGAAAAGTGGTTTTTCAACACTAACACAAGTGCGAAAAGTGGTTTTTCAACACTATCACAAGTGCAAAATGTGTTTTTTCCACACTAATACAAGTGCAAAAGTGGTTTCCTGCACCAACACAAGTGCGAAAAGTGGTTTTTCAACACGAACACAAGTGCGAAAAGTGGTTTTTCAACACTAACACAAGTGCGAAAAGTGTTTTTTCCACACTAATACAAGTGCAAAAGTGGTTTCCTGCACCAACACAAGTGCGAAAAGTGCTTTTTCAACACTAACACATGTGCGAAAAGTGGTTTTTCAACACTAACACAAGTGCGAAAAGTGTTTTTTCCACACTAATACAAGTGCAAAGGTGGTTTCCTGCACCAACACAAGTGCGAAAAGTGGTTTTTCAACACTAACACAAGTGCGAAAAGTGGTTTTTCAACACTATCACAAGTGCAAAAAGTGTTTTTACCACACTAATACAAGTGCAAAAGTGGTTTCCTGCACCAACACAAGTGCGAAAAGTGGTTTTTCAACACTAACACAAGTGCAAAAAGTGGTTTTTCAACACTAACACAAGTGCGAAAAGTGGTTTTTCCACACTAATACAAGTGCAAAAGTGGTATCCTGCACGAACACAACTGCGAAAAGTGGTTTTTCAACACTAACCCAAGTGCGAAAAGTGATTTTTCAACACTAACACAAGTGCGAAAAGTGGTTTTGCCACACTAATACAAGTGCAAAAGTGGTTTCCTGCACCAACACAAGTGTGAAAAGTGGTTTTTCAACACTAACACAAGTGCGAAAAGTGGTTTTTCAACACTAACACAAGTGCGAAAAGTGGTTTTTCAACACTAACACAAGTGCGAAAAGTGGTTTTTCAACACTAACACAAGTGCGAAAAGTGGTTTTTCAACACTAACACAAGTGCGAAAAGTGGTTTTTCAACACTAACACAAGTGCGTAAAGTGGTTTTTCCACACTAATACAAGTGCAAAAGTGGTTTCCTGCACCAACACAAGTGCGAAAATTGGTTTTTCAACACTAACACATGTGCGAAAAGTGGTTTTTCAACACTAACACAAGTGCGAAAAGTGTTTTTTCCACACTAATACAAGTGCAAAAGTGGTTTCCTGCACCAACACAAGTGCGAAAAGTGGTTTTTCAACACTAACACAAGTGCGAAAAGTGTTTTTTCAACACTAACACAAGTGCGAAAAGTGGTTTTTCAACACTAACACGAGTGCGAAAAGTGGTTTTTCCACACTAATACAAGTGCAAAAGTGGTTTCCTGCACCAACACAAGTGCGAAAAGTGGTTTTTCAACACTAACACAAGTGCAAAAAGTGGTTTTTCAACACTATCACAAGTGCAAAAAGTGTTTTTACCACAGTAATACAAGTGCAAAAGTGGTTTCCTGCACCAACACAAGTGCGAAAAGTGGTTTTTCAACACTAACACAAGTGCGAAAAGTGGTTTTTCAACACTAACACAAGTGCGAAAAGTGGTTTTTCCACACTAATACAAGTGCAAAAGTGGTTTCCTGCACCAACACAAGTGCGAAAAGTGGTTTTTCAACACTAACACAAGTTTGAAAAGTGGTTTTTCAACACTATCACAAGTGCAAAAAGTGTTTTTTCCACACTAATACAAGTGCAAAAGTGGTATCCTGCACCAACACAACTGCGAAAAGTGGTTTTTCAACACTAACCCAAGTGCGAAAAGTGGTTTTTCAACACTAACACATGTGTGAAAAGTGGTTTTTCCACACTAATACAAGTGCAAAAGTGGTTTCCTGCACCAACACAATTGCGAAAAGTGGTTTTTCAACACTAACACAAGTGCGAAAAGTGGTTTTTCAACAAAAATCACAAGTGCAAAAAGAGTTTTTTGCACACTAATACAAGTGCAAAAGTGGTTTCCTCCACCAACACAAGTGTGAAAAGTGGTTTTTCAACACTAAGACAAGTGCGAAAAGTGGTTTTTCAACACTAACACAAGTGCGAAAAGTGGTTTTTCAACACTAACACAAGTGCGAAAAGTGGTTTTTCAACACTATCACAAGTGCAAAAAGTGTTTTTTCCACACTAATACAAGTGTAAAAGTGGTTTCCTGCACCAACACAAGTGCGAAAAGTGGTTTTTCAACACTAACACAAGTGCAAAAAGCGGTTTTTCAACATGAACACAAGCGCGAAAAGTGGTTTTCTGCACCAACACAAGTGCGAAAAGTGGTTTTTCCACACTAATACAAGTGTAAAAGTGGTTTCCTGCACCAACACAAGTGCGAAAAGTGGTTTTTCAACACTAACACAAGTGCGAAAAGTGGTTTTTCAACACTAACACAAGTGCGAAAAGTGGTTTTTCAACACTATCACAAGTGCAAAAAGTGTTTTTTCCACACTAATACAAGTGCAAAAGTGGTTTCCTGCACCAACACAAGTGTGAAAAGTGGTTTTTCAACACTAACACAAGTGCGAAAAGTGGTTTTTCAACACTAACACAAGTGCGAAAAGTGGTTTTTCAACACTAACACAAGTGCGAAAAGTGGTTTTTCAACACTAACACAAGTGCGAAAAGTGGTTTTTCAACACTAACACAAGTGCGAAAAGTGGTTTTTCAACACTAACACAAGTGCGTAAAGTGGTTTTTCCACACTAATACAAGTGCAAAAGTGGTTTCCTGCACCAACACAAGTGCGAAAAGTGGTTTTTCAACACTAACGCATGTGCGAAAAGTGGTTTTTCAACACTAACACAAGTGCGAAAAGTGTTTTTTCCACACTAATACAAGTGCAAAAGTGGTTTCCTGCACCAACACAAGTGCGAAAAGTGGTTTTTCAACACTAACACAAGTGCGAAAAGTGTTTTTTCAACACTAACACAAGTGCGAAAAGTGGTTTTTCAACACTATCACAAGTGCAAAAAGTGTTTTTTCCACACTAATACAAGTGCAAAAGTGGTTTCCTGCACCAACACAAGTGCGAAAAGTGGTTTTTCAACACTAACACAAGTGCGAAAAGTGGTTTTTCAACACTATCACAAGTGCAAAATGTGTTTTTTCCACACTAATACAAGTGCAAAAGTGGTTTCCTGCACCAACACAAGTGCGAAAAGTGGTTTTTCAACACGAACACAAGTGCGAAAAGTGGTTTTTCAACACTAACACAAGTGCGAAAAGTGTTTTTTCCACACTAATACAAGTGCAAAAGTGGTTTCCTGCACCAACACAAGTGCGAAAAGTGCTTTTTCAACACTAACACATGTGCGAAAAGTGGTTTTTCAACACTAACACAAGTGCGAAAAGTGTTTTTTCCACACTAATACAAGTGCAAAAGTGGTTTCCTGCACCAACACAAGTGCGAAAAGTGGTTTTTCAACACTAACACAAGTGCGAAAAGTGGTTTTTCCACACTAATACAAGTGTAAAAGTGGTTTCCTGCACCAACACAAGTGCGAAAAGTGGTTTTTCAACACTAACACAAGTGCGAAAAGTGGTTTTTCAACACTATCACAAGTGCAAAAAGTGTTTTTTCCACACTAATACAAGTGCAAAAGTGGTTTCCTGCACCAACACAAGTGCGAAAAGTGGTTTTTCAACACTAACACAAGTGCGAAAAGTGGTTTTTCAACACTATCACAAGTGCAAAAAGTGTTTTTACCACACTAATACAAGTGCAAAAGTGGTTTCCTGCACCAACACAAGTGTGAAAAGTGGTTTTTCATCACTAAGACAAGTGCGAAAAGTGGTTCTTCAACACTAACACAAGTGCGAAAAGTGGTTTTTCAACACTAACACAAGTGCGAAAAGTGGTTTTTCAATACTATCACAAGTGCAAAAAGTGTTTTTTCCACACTAATACAAGTGTAAAAGTGGTTTCCTGCACCAACACAAGTGCGAAAAGTGGTTTTTCAACACTAACACAAGTGCGAAAAGCGGTTTTTCAACACTAACACAAGTGCGAAAAGTGGTTTTCTGCACCAACACAAGTGCGAAAAGTGGTTTTTCCACACTAATACAAGTGTAAAAGTGGTTTCCTGCACCAACACAAGTGCGAAAAGTGGTTTTTCAACACTAACACAAGTGCGAAAAGTGGTTTTTCAACACTAACACAAGTGCGAAAAGTGGTTTTTCAACACTATCACAAGTGCAAAAAGTGTTTTTTCCACACTAATACAAGTGCAAAAGTGGTTTCCTGCACCAACACAAGTGTGAAAAGTGGTTTTTCAACACTAACACAAGTGCGAAAAGTGGTTTTTCAACACTAACATAAGTACGAAAAGTGGTTTTTCAACACTAACACAAGTGCGAAAAGTGGTTTTTCAACACTATCACAAGTGCAAAAAGTGTTTTTTCCACACTAATACAAGTGCAAAAGTGGTTTCCTGCACCAACACAAGTGCGAAAAGTGGTTTTTCAAAAATAACACAAGTGCGAAAAGTGGTTTTTCAACACTAACACAAGTGCGAAAAGTGGTTTTTCCACACTAATACAAGTGCAAAAGTGGTTTCCTGAACCAACACAAGTGCGAAAAGTGGTTTTTCAACACTAACACAAGTGCAAAAAGTGGTTTTTCAACACTATCACAAGTGCAAAAAGTGTTTTTTCCACACTAATACAAGTGCAAAAGTGGTTGCCTGCACCAACACAAGTGCGAAAAGTGGTTTTTCAACACTAACACAAGTGCGAAAAGTGGTTTTTCAACACTAACACAAGTGCGAAAAGTGGTTTTTCCACACTAGTACAAGTGAAAAAGTGGTGTCCTGCACCAACACAAGTGCGAAAAGTGGTTTTTCAACACTAACACAAGTGCGAAAAGTCGTTTTTCAACACTATCACAAGTGCGAAAAGTGGTTTTTCCACACTAATACAAGTGCAAATGTGGTTTCCTGCACCAACACAAGTGCGAAAAGTGGTTTTTCAACACTAACACAAGTGCGAAAAGTGGTTTTTCAACACTATCACAAGTGCAAAATGTGTTTTTTCCACACTAATACAAGTGCAAAAGTGGTTTCCTGCACCAAAACAAGTGCGAAAAGTGGTTTTTCAACACTAACACAAGTGCGAAAAGTGGTTTTTCAACACTAACACAAGTGCGAAAAGTGGTTTTTCCACACTAATACAAGTGCAAAAGTGGTTTCCTGCACCAACACAAGTGCGAAAAGTGGTTTTTCAACACTAACATAAGTGCGAAAAGTGGTTTTTCAACACTATCACAAGTGCAAAAAGTGTTTTTTCCACACTAATACAAGTGCAAAAGTGGTTTCCTGCACCAACACAAGTGCGAAAAGTGGTTTTTCAACACGAACACAAGTGCGAAAAGTGGTTTTTCAACACTAACACAAGTGCGAAAAGTGTTTTTTCCACACGAATACAAGTGCAAAAGTGGTTTCCTGCACCAACACAAGTGCGAAAAGTGGTTTTTCAACACTAACACATGTGCGAAAAGTGGTTTTTCAACACTAACTCAAGTGCGAAAAGTGGTTTTTCAACACTATCACAAGTGCAAAAGTGGTTTCCTGCACCAACACAAGTGCAAAAGTAGTTTCCTGCACCAACACAAGTGCGAAAAGTGGTTTTTCAACACTAACACAAGTGCAAAAAGTGGTTTTTCAACACTAACACAAGTGCGAAAAGTGTTTTTTCCACACTAATACAAATGCAAAAGTGGTTTCCTGCACCAACACAAGTGCGAAAAGTGGTTTTTCAACACTAACACAAGTGCGAAAAGTGATTTTTCAACACTATCACAAGTGCAAAAAGTGTTTTTACCACACTAATACAAGTGCAAAAGTGGTTTCCTGCACCAACACAAGTGCGAAAAGTGGTTTTTCAACACTAACACAAGTGCGAAAAGTGGTTTTTCCACACTAATACAAGTGCAAAAGTGGTATCCTGCACGAACACAACTGCGAAAAGTGGTTTTTCAACACGAACCCAAGTGCGAAAAGTGATTTTTCAACACTAACACAAGTGCGAAAAGTGGTTTTGCCACACTAAAACAAGTGCAAAAGTGGTTTCCTGCACCAACACAAGTGTGAAAAGTGGTTTTTCAACACTAACACAAGTGCGAAAAGTGGTTTTTCAACACTAACACAAGTGCGAAAAGTGGTTTTTCAACACTAACACAAGTGCGAAAAGTGGTTTTTCAACACTAACACAAGTGCGAAAAGTGGTTTTTCAACACTAACACAAGTGCGAAAAGTGGTTTTTCAACACTAACACAAGTGCGTAAAGTGGTTTTTCCACACTAATACAAGTGCAAAAGTGGTTTCCTGCACCAACACAAGTGCGAAAAGTGGTTTTTCAACACTAACACATGTGCGAAAAGTGGTTTTTCAACACTAACACAAGTGCGAAAAGTGTTTTTTCCACACTAATACAAGTGCAAAAGTGGTTTCCTGCACCAACACAAGTGCGAAAAGTGGTTTTTCAACACTAACACAAGTGCGAAAAGTGTTTTTTCAACACTAACACAAGTGCGAAAAGTGGTTTTTCAACACTAACACAAGAGCGAAAAGTGGTTTTTCCACACTAATACAAGTGCAAAAGTGGTTTCCTGCACCAACACAAGTGCGAAAAGTGGTTTTTCAACACTAACACAAGTGCGAAAAGTGGTTTTTCAACACTATCACAAGTGCAAAAAGTGTTTTTTCCACACTAATACAAGTGCAAAAGTGGTTTCCTGCACCAACACAAGTGCGAAAAGTGGTTTTTCAACACTAACACAAGTGCGAAAAGTGGTTTTTCAACACTATCACAAGTGCAAAATGTGTTTTTTCCACACTAATACAAGTGCAAAAGTGGTTTCCTGCACCAACACAAGTGCGAAAAGTGGTTTTTCAACACGAACACAAGTGCGAAAAGTGGTTTTTCAACACTAACACAAGTGCGAAAAGTGTTTTTTCCACACTAATACAAGTGCAAAAGTGGTTTCCTGCACCAACACAAGTGCGAAAAGTGCTTTTTCAACACTAACACATGTGCGAAAAGTGGTTTTTCAACACTAACACAAGTGCGAAAAGTGTTTTTTCCACACTAATACAAGTGCAAAAGTGGTTTCCTGCACCAACACAAGTGCGAAAAGTGGTTTTTCAACACTAACACAAGTGCGAAAAGTGGTTTTTCAACACTATCACAAGTGCAAAAAGTGTTTTTACCACACTAATACAAGTGCAAAAGTGGTTTCCTGCACCAACACAAGTGCGAAAAGTGGTTTTTCAACACTAACACAAGTGCAAAAAGTGGTTTTTCAACACTAACACAAGTGCGAAAAGTGGTTTTTCCACACTAATACAAGTGCAAAAGTGGTATCCTGCACGAACACAACTGCGAAAAGTGGTTTTTCAACACTAACCCAAGTGCGAAAAGTGATTTTTCAACACTAACACAAGTGCGAAAAGTGGTTTTGCCACACTAATACAAGTGCAAAAGTGGTTTCCTGCACCAACACAAGTGTGAAAAGTGGTTTTTCAACACTAACACAAGTGCGAAAAGTGGTTTTTCAACACTAACACAAGTGCGAAAAGTGGTTTTTCAACACTAACACAAGTGCGAAAAGTGGTTTTTCAACACTAACACAAGTGCGAAAAGTGGTTTTTCAACACTAACACAAGTGCGAAAAGTGGTTTTTCAACACTAACACAAGTGCGTAAAGTGGTTTTTCCACACTAATACAAGTGCAAAAGTGGTTTCCTGCACCAACACAAGTGCGAAAATTGGTTTTTCAACACTAACACATGTGCGAAAAGTGGTTTTTCAACACTAACACAAGTGCGAAAAGTGTTTTTTCCACACTAATACAAGTGCAAAAGTGGTTTCCTGCACCAACACAAGTGCGAAAAGTGGTTTTTCAACACTAACACAAGTGCGAAAAGTGTTTTTTCAACACTAACACAAGTGCGAAAAGTGGTTTTTCAACACTAACACAGGTGCCAAAAGTGGTTTTTCCACACTAATACAAGTGCAAAAGTGGTTTCCTGCACCAACACAAGTGCGAAAAGTGGTTTTTCAACACTAACACAAGTGCAAAAAGTGGTTTTTCAACACTATCACAAGTGCAAAAAGTGTTTTTACCACAGTAATACAAGTGCAAAAGTGGTTTCCTGCACCAACACAAGTGCGAAAAGTGGTTTTTCAACACTAACACAAGTGCGAAAAGTGGTTTTTCAACACTAACACAAGTGCGAAAAGTGGTTTTTCCACACTAATACAAGTGCAAAAGTGGTTTCCTGCACCAACACAAGTGCGAAAAGTGGTTTTTCAACACTAACACAAGTTTGAAAAGTGGTTTTTCAACACTATCACAAGTGCAAAAAGTGTTTTTTCCACACTAATACAAGTGCAAAAGTGGTATCCTGCACCAACACAACTGCGAAAAGTGGTTTTTCAACACTAACCCAAGTGCGAAAAGTGGTTTTTCAACACTAACACATGTGTGAAAAGTGGTTTTTCCACACTAATACAAGTGCAAAAGTGGTTTCCTGCACCAACACAATTGCGAAAAGTGGTTTTTCAACACTAACACAAGTGCGAAAAGTGGTTTTTCAACAAAAATCACAAGTGCAAAAAGAGTTTTTTGCACACTAATACAAGTGCAAAAGTGGTTTCCTGCACCAACACAAGTGTGAAAAGTGGTTTTTCAACACTAAGACAAGTGCGAAAAGTGGTTTTTCAACACTAACACAAGTGCGAAAAGTGGTTTTTCAACACTAACACAAGTGCGAAAAGTGGTTTTTCAACACTATCACAAGTGCAAAAAGTGTTTTTTCCACACTAATACAAGTGTAAAAGTGGTTTCCTGCACCAACACAAGTGCGAAAAGTGGTTTTTCAACACTAACACAAGTGCAAAAAGCGGTTTTTCAACATGAACACAAGCGCGAAAAGTGGTTTTCTGCACCAACACAAGTGCGAAAAGTGGTTTTTCCACACTAATACAAGTGTAAAAGTGGTTTCCTGCACCAACACAAGTGCGAAAAGTGGTTTTTCAACACTAACACAAGTGCGAAAAGTGGTTTTTCAACACTAACACAAGTGCGAAAAGTGGTTTTTCAACACTATCACAAGTGCAAAAAGTGTTTTTTCCACACTAATACAAGTGCAAAAGTGGTTTCCTGCACCAACACAAGTGTGAAAAGTGGTTTTTCAACACTAACACAAGTGCGAAAAGTGGTTTTTCAACACTAACACAAGTGCGAAAAGTGGTTTTTCAACACTAACACAAGTGCGAAAAGTGGTTTTTCAACACTAACACAAGTGCGAAAAGTGGTTTTTCAACACTAACACAAGTGCGAAAAGTGGTTTTTCAACACTAACACAAGTGCGTAAAGTGGTTTTTCCACACTAATACAAGTGCAAAAGTGGTTTCCTGCACCAACACAAGTGCGAAAAGTGGTTTTTCAACACTAACGCATGTGCGAAAAGTGGTTTTTCAACACTAACACAAGTGCGAAAAGTGTTTTTTCCACACTAATACAAGTGCAAAAGTGGTTTCCTGCACCAACACAAGTGCGAAAAGTGGTTTTTCAACACTAACACAAGTGCGAAAAGTGTTTTTTCAACACTAACACAAGTGCGAAAAGTGGTTTTTCAACACTATCACAAGTGCAAAAAGTGTTTTTTCCACACTAATACAAGTGCAAAAGTGGTTTCCTGCACCAACACAAGTGCGAAAAGTGGTTTTTCAACACTAACACAAGTGCGAAAAGTGGTTTTTCAACACTATCACAAGTGCAAAATGTGTTTTTTCCACACTAATACAAGTGCAAAAGTGGTTTCCTGCACCAACACAAGTGCGAAAAGTGGTTTTTCAACACGAACACAAGTGCGAAAAGTGGTTTTTCAACACTAACACAAGTGCGAAAAGTGTTTTTTCCACACTAATACAAGTGCAAAAGTGGTTTCCTGCACCAACACAAGTGCGAAAAGTGCTTTTTCAACACTAACACATGTGCGAAAAGTGGTTTTTCAACACTAACACAAGTGCGAAAAGTGTTTTTTCCACACTAATACAAGTGCAAAAGTGGTTTCCTGCACCAACACAAGTGCGAAAAGTGGTTTTTCAACACTAACACAAGTGCGAAAAGTGGTTTTTCAACACTATCACAAGTGCAAAAAGTGTTTTTACCACACTAATACAAGTGCAAAAGTGGTTTCCTGCACCAACACAAGTGCGAAAAGTGGTTTTTCAACACTAACACAAGTGCGAAAAGTGGTTTTTCCACACTAATACAAGTGCAAAAGTGGTATCCTGCACGAACACAACTGCGAAAAGTGGTTTTTCAACACTAACCCAAGTGCAAAAAGTGGTTTTTCAACACTAACACAAGTGCGAAAAGTGGTTTTTCCACACTAATACAAGTGCAAAAGTGGTATCCTGCACGAACACAACTGCGAAAAGTGGTTTTTCAACACTAACCCAAGTGCGAAAGTGATTTTTCAACACTAACACAAGTGCGAAAGTGGTTTTGCCACACTAATACAAGTGCAAAAGTGGTTTCCTGCACCAACACAAGTGTGAAAAGTGGTTTTTCAACACTAACACAAGTGCGAAAAGTGGTTTTTCAACACTAACACAAGTGCGAAAAGTGGTTTTTCAACACTAACACAAGTGCGAAAAGTGGTTTTTCAACACTAACACAAGTGCGAAAAGTGGTTTTTCAACACTAACACAAGTGCGAAAAGTGGTTTTTCAACACTAACACAAGTGCGTAAAGTGGTTTTTCCACACTAATACAAGTGCAAAAGTGGTTTCCTGCACCAACACAAGTGCGAAAAGTGGTTTTTCAACACTAACACATGTGCGAAAAGTGGTTTTTCAACACTAACACAAGTGCGAAAAGTGTTTTTTCCACACTAATACAAGTGCAAAAGTGGTTTCCTGCACCAACACAAGTGCGAAAAGTGGTTTTTCAACACTAACACAAGTGCGAAAAGTGTTTTTTCAACACTAACACAAGTGCGAAAAGTGGTTTTTCAACACTAACACGAGTGCGAAAAGTAGTTTTTCCACACTAATACAAGTGCAAAAGTGGTTTCCTGCACCAACACAAGTGCGAAAAGTGGTTTTTCAACACTAACACAAGTGCAAAAAGTGGTTTTTCAACACTATCACAGTGCAAAAAGTGTTTTTACCACAGTAATACAAGTGCAAAAGTGGTTTCCTGCACCAACACAAGTGCGAAAAGTGGTTTTTCAACACTAACACAAGTGCGAAAAGTGGTTTTTCAACACTAACACAAGTGCGAAAAGTGGTTTTTCCACACTAATACAAGTGCAAAAGTGGTTTCCTGCACCAACACAAGTGCGAAAAGTGGTTTTTCAACACTAACACAAGTTTGAAAAGTGGTTTTTCAACACTATCACAAGTGCAAAAAGTGTTTTTTCCACACTAATACAAGTGCAAAAGTGGTATCCTGCACCAACACAACTGCGAAAAGTGGTTTTTCAACACTAACCCAAGTGCGAAAAGTGGTTTTTCAACACTAACACATGTGTGAAAAGTGGTTTTTCCACACTAATACAAGTGCAAAAGTGGTTTCCTGCACCAACACAATTGCGAAAAGTGGTTTTTCAACACTAACACAAGTGCGAAAAGTGGTTTTTCAACAAAAATCACAAGTGCAAAAAGAGTTTTTTGCACACTAATACAAGTGCAAAAGTGGTTTCCTGCACCAACACAAGTGTGAAAAGTGGTTTTTCAACACTAAGACAAGTGCGAAAAGTGGTTTTTCAACACTAACACAAGTGCGAAAAGTGGTTTTTCAACACTAACACAAGTGCGAAAAGTGTTTTTTCCACACTAATACAAATGCAAAAGTGGTTTCCTGCACCAACACAAGTGCGAAAAGTGGTTTTTCAACACTAACACAAGTGCGAAAAGTGATTTTTCAACACTATCACAAGTGCAAAAAGTGTTTTTACCACACTAATACAAGTGCAAAAGTGGTTTCCTGCACCAACACAAGTGCGAAAAGTGGTTTTTCAACACTAACACAAGTGCGAAAAGTGGTTTTTCCACACTAATACAAGTGCAAAAGTGGTATCCTGCACGAACACAACTGCGAAAAGTGGTTTTTCAACACGAACCCAAGTGCGAAAAGTGATTTTTCAACACTAACACAAGTGCGAAAAGTGGTTTTGCCACACTAAAACAAGTGCAAAAGTGGTTTCCTGCACCAACACAAGTGTGAAAAGTGGTTTTTCAACACTAACACAAGTGCGAAAAGTGGTTTTTCAACACTAACACAAGTGCGAAAAGTGGTTTTTCAACACTAACACAAGTGCGAAAAGTGGTTTTTCAACACTAACACAAGTGCGAAAAGTGGTTTTTCAACACTAACACAAGTGCGAAAAGTGGTTTTTCAACACTAACACAAGTGCGTAAAGTGGTTTTTCCACACTAATACAAGTGCAAAAGTGGTTTCCTGCACCAACACAAGTGCGAAAAGTGGTTTTTCAACACTAACACATGTGCGAAAAGTGGTTTTTCAACACTAACACAAGTGCGAAAAGTGTTTTTTCCACACTAATACAAGTGCAAAAGTGGTTTCCTGCACCAACACAAGTGCGAAAAGTGGTTTTTCAACACTAACACAAGTGCGAAAAGTGTTTTTTCAACACTAACACAAGTGCGAAAAGTGGTTTTTCAACACTAACACAAGAGCGAAAAGTGGTTTTTCCACACTAATACAAGTGCAAAAGTGGTTTCCTGCACCAACACAAGTGCGAAAAGTGGTTTTTCAACACTAACACAAGTGCGAAAAGTGGTTTTTCAACACTATCACAAGTGCAAAAAGTGTTTTTTCCACACTAATACAAGTGCAAAAGTGGTTTCCTGCACCAACACAAGTGCGAAAAGTGGTTTTTCAACACTAACACAAGTGCGAAAAGTGGTTTTTCAACACTATCACAAGTGCAAAATGTGTTTTTTCCACACTAATACAAGTGCAAAAGTGGTTTCCTGCACCAACACAAGTGCGAAAAGTGGTTTTTCAACACGAACACAAGTGCGAAAAGTGGTTTTTCAACACTAACACAAGTGCGAAAAGTGTTTTTTCCACACTAATACAAGTGCAAAAGTGGTTTCCTGCACCAACACAAGTGCGAAAAGTGCTTTTTCAACACTAACACATGTGCGAAAAGTGGTTTTTCAACACTAACACAAGTGCGAAAAGTGTTTTTTCCACACTAATACAAGTGCAAAAGTGGTTTCCTGCACCAACACAAGTGCGAAAAGTGGTTTTTCAACACTAACACAAGTGCGAAAAGTGGTTTTTCAACACTATCACAAGTGCAAAAAGTGTTTTTACCACACTAATACAAGTGCAAAAGTGGTTTCCTGCACCAACACAAGTGCGAAAAGTGGTTTTTCAACACTAACACAAGTGCAAAAAGTGGTTTTTCAACACTAACACAAGTGCGAAAAGTGGTTTTTCCACACTAATACAAGTGCAAAAGTGGTATCCTGCACGAACACAACTGCGAAAAGTGGTTTTTCAACACTAACCCAAGTGCGAAAAGTGATTTTTCAACACTAACACAAGTGCGAAAAGTGGTTTTGCCACACTAATACAAGTGCAAAAGTGGTTTCCTGCACCAACACAAGTGTGAAAAGTGGTTTTTCAACACTAACACAAGTGCGAAAAGTGGTTTTTCAACACTAACACAAGTGCGAAAAGTGGTTTTTCAACACTAACACAAGTGCGAAAAGTGGTTTTTCAACACTAACACAAGTGCGAAAAGTGGTTTTTCAACACTAACACAAGTGCGAAAAGTGGTTTTTCAACACTAACACAAGTGCGTAAAGTGGTTTTTCCACACTAATACAAGTGCAAAAGTGGTTTCCTGCACCAACACAAGTGCGAAAATTGGTTTTTCAACACTAACACATGTGCGAAAAGTGGTTTTTCAACACTAACACAAGTGCGAAAAGTGTTTTTTCCACACTAATACAAGTGCAAAAGTGGTTTCCTGCACCAACACAAGTGCGAAAAGTGGTTTTTCAACACTAACACAAGTGCGAAAAGTGTTTTTTCAACACTAACACAAGTGCGAAAAGTGGTTTTTCAACACTAACACGAGTGCGAAAAGTGGTTTTTCCACACTAATACAAGTGCAAAAGTGGTTTCCTGCACCAACACAAGTGCGAAAAGTGGTTTTTCAACACTAACACAAGTGCAAAAAGTGGTTTTTCAACACTATCACAAGTGCAAAAAGTGTTTTTACCACAGTAATACAAGTGCAAAAGTGGTTTCCTGCACCAACACAAGTGCGAAAAGTGGTTTTTCAACACTAACACAAGTGCGAAAAGTGGTTTTTCAACACTAACACAAGTGCGAAAAGTGGTTTTTCCACACTAATACAAGTGCAAAAGTGGTTTCCTGCACCAACACAAGTGCGAAAAGTGGTTTTTCAACACTAACACAAGTTTGAAAAGTGGTTTTTCAACACTATCACAAGTGCAAAAAGTGTTTTTTCCACACTAATACAAGTGCAAAAGTGGTATCCTGCACCAACACAACTGCGAAAAGTGGTTTTTCAACACTAACCCAAGTGCGAAAAGTGGTTTTTCAACACTAACACATGTGTGAAAAGTGGTTTTTCCACACTAATACAAGTGCAAAAGTGGTTTCCTGCACCAACACAATTGCGAAAAGTGGTTTTTCAACACTAACACAAGTGCGAAAAGTGGTTTTTCAACAAAAATCACAAGTGCAAAAAGAGTTTTTTGCACACTAATACAAGTGCAAAAGTGGTTTCCTGCACCAACACAAGTGTGAAAAGTGGTTTTTCAACACTAAGACAAGTGCGAAAAGTGGTTTTTCAACACTAACACAAGTGCGAAAAGTGGTTTTTCAACACTAACACAAGTGCGAAAAGTGGTTTTTCAACACTATCACAAGTGCAAAAAGTGTTTTTTCCACACTAATACAAGTGTAAAAGTGGTTTCCTGCACCAACACAAGTGCGAAAAGTGGTTTTTCAACACTAACACAAGTGCAAAAAGCGGTTTTTCAACATGAACACAAGCGCGAAAAGTGGTTTTCTGCACCAACACAAGTGCGAAAAGTGGTTTTTCCACACTAATACAAGTGTAAAAGTGGTTTCCTGCACCAACACAAGTGCGAAAAGTGGTTTTTCAACACTAACACAAGTGCGAAAAGTGGTTTTTCAACACTAACACAAGTGCGAAAAGTGGTTTTTCAACACTATCACAAGTGCAAAAAGTGTTTTTTCCACACTAATACAAGTGCAAAAGTGGTTTCCTGCACCAACACAAGTGTGAAAAGTGGTTTTTCAACACTAACACAAGTGCGAAAAGTGGTTTTTCAACACTAACACAAGTGCGAAAAGTGGTTTTTCAACACTAACACAAGTGCGAAAAGTGGTTTTTCAACACTAACACAAGTGCGAAAAGTGGTTTTTCAACACTAACACAAGTGCGAAAAGTGGTTTTTCAACACTAACACAAGTGCGTAAAGTGGTTTTTCCACACTAATATAAGTGCAAAAGTGGTTTCCTGCACCAACACAAGTGCGAAAAGTGGTTTTTCAACACTAACGCATGTGCGAAAAGTGGTTTTTCAACACTAACACAAGTGCGAAAAGTGTTTTTTCCACACTAATACAAGTGCAAAAGTGGTTTCCTGCACCAACACAAGTGCGAAAAGTGGTTTTTCAACACTAACACAAGTGCGAAAAGTGTTTTTTCAACACTAACACAAGTGCGAAAAGTGGTTTTTCAACACTATCACAAGTGCAAAAAGTGTTTTTTCCACACTAATACAAGTGCAAAAGTGGTTTCCTGCACCAACACAAGTGCGAAAAGTGGTTTTTCAACACTAACACAAGTGCGAAAAGTGGTTTTTCAACACTATCACAAGTGCAAAATGTGTTTTTTCCACACTAATACAAGTGCAAAAGTGGTTTCCTGCACCAACACAAGTGCGAAAAGTGGTTTTTCAACACGAACACAAGTGCGAAAAGTGGTTTTTCAACACTAACACAAGTGCGAAAAGTGTTTTTTCCACACTAATACAAGTGCAAAAGTGGTTTCCTGCACCAACACAAGTGCGAAAAGTGCTTTTTCAACACTAACACATGTGCGAAAAGTGGTTTTTCAACACTAACACAAGTGCGAAAAGTGTTTTTTCCACACTAATACAAGTGCAAAAGTGGTTTCCTGCACCAACACAAGTGCGAAAAGTGGTTTTTCAACACTAACACAAGTGCGAAAAGTGGTTTTTCAACACTATCACAAGTGCAAAAAGTGTTTTTACCACACTAATACAAGTGCAAAAGTGGTTTCCTGCACCAACACAAGTGCGAAAAGTGGTTTTTCAACACTAACACAAGTGCGAAAAGTGGTTTTTCCACACTAATACAAGTGCAAAAGTGGTATCCTGCACGAACACAACTGCGAAAAGTGGTTTTTCAACACTAACCCAAGTGCAAAAAGTGGTTTTTCAACACTAACACAAGTGCGAAAAGTGGTTTTTCCACACTAATACAAGTGCAAAAGTGGTATCCTGCACGAACACAACTGCGAAAAGTGGTTTTTCAACACTAACCCAAGTGCGAAAAGTGATTTTTCAACACTAACACAAGTGCGAAAAGTGGTTTTGCCACACTAATACAAGTGCAAAAGTGGTTTCCTGCACCAACACAAGTGTGAAAAGTGGTTTTTCAACACTAACACAAGTGCGAAAAGTGGTTTTTCAACACTAACACAAGTGCGAAAAGTGGTTTTTCAACACTAACACAAGTGCGAAAAGTGGTTTTTCAACACTAACACAAGTGCGAAAAGTGGTTTTTCAACACTAACACAAGTGCGAAAAGTGGTTTTTCAACACTAACACAAGTGCGTAAAGTGGTTTTTCCACACTAATACAAGTGCAAAAGTGGTTTCCTGCACCAACACAAGTGCGAAAAGTGGTTTTTCAACACTAACACATGTGCGAAAAGTGGTTTTTCAACACTAACACAAGTGCGAAAAGTGTTTTTTCCACACTAATACAAGTGCAAAAGTGGTTTCCTGCACCAACACAAGTGCGAAAAGTGGTTTTTCAACACTAACACAAGTGCGAAAAGTGTTTTTTCAACACTAACACAAGTGCGAAAAGTGGTTTTTCAACACTAACACGAGTGCGAAAAGTAGTTTTTCCACACTAATACAAGTGCAAAAGTGGTTTCCTGCACCAACACAAGTGCGAAAAGTGGTTTTTCAACACTAACACAAGTGCAAAAAGTGGTTTTTCAACACTATCACAAGTGCAAAAAGTGTTTTTACCACAGTAATACAAGTGCAAAAGTGGTTTCCTGCACCAACACAAGTGCGAAAAGTGGTTTTTCAACACTAACACAAGTGCGAAAAGTGGTTTTTCAACACTAACACAAGTGCGAAAAGTGGTTTTTCCACACTAATACAAGTGCAAAAGTGGTTTCCTGCACCAACACAAGTGCGAAAAGTGGTTTTTCAACACTAACACAAGTTTGAAAAGTGGTTTTTCAACACTATCACAAGTGCAAAAAGTGTTTTTTCCACACTAATACAAGTGCAAAAGTGGTATCCTGCACCAACACAACTGCGAAAAGTGGTTTTTCAACACTAACCCAAGTGCGAAAAGTGGTTTTTCAACACTAACACATGTGTGAAAAGTGGTTTTTCCACACTAATACAAGTGCAAAAGTGGTTTCCTGCACCAACACAATTGCGAAAAGTGGTTTTTCAACACTAACACAAGTGCGAAAAGTGGTTTTTCAACAAAAATCACAAGTGCAAAAAGAGTTTTTTGCACACTAATACAAGTGCAAAAGTGGTTTCCTGCACCAACACAAGTGTGAAAAGTGGTTTTTCAACACTAAGACAAGTGCGAAAAGTGGTTTTTCAACACTAACACAAGTGCGAAAAGTGGTTTTTCAACACTAACACAAGTGCGAAAAGTGGTTTTTCAACACTATCACAAGTGCAAAAAGTGTTTTTTCCACACTAATACAAGTGTAAAAGTGGTTTCCTGCACCAACACAAGTGCGAAAAGTGGTTTTTCAACACTAACACAAGTGCAAAAAGCGGTTTTTCAACACTAACACAAGCGCGAAAAGTGGTTTTCTGCACCAACACAAGTGCGAAAAGTGGTTTTTCCACACTAATACAAGTGTAAAAGTGGTTTCCTGCACCAACACAAGTGCGAAAAGTGGTTTTTCAACACTAACACAAGTGCGAAAAGTGGTTTTTCAACACTAACACAAGTGCGAAAAGTGGTTTTTCAACACTATCACAAGTGCAAAAAGTGTTTTTTCCACACTAATACAAGTGCAAAAGTGGTTTCCTGCACCAACACAAGTGTGAAAAGTGGTTTTTCAACACTAACACAAGTGCGAAAAGTGGTTTTTCAACACTAACACAAGTGCGAAAAGTGGTTTTTCAACACTAACATAAGTACGAAAAGTGGTTTTTCCACACTAATAGAAGTGCAAAAGTGGTTTCCTGCACCAACACAAGTGTGAAAAGTGGTTTTTCAACACCAACACAAGTGCGAAAAGTGGTTTTTCAACACTATCACAAGTGCAAAAAGTGTTTTTTCCACACTAATACAAGTGCAAAAGTGGTTTCCTGCACCAACACAAGTGTGAAAAGTGGTTTTTCAACACTAACACAAGTGCGAAAAGTGGTTTTTCAACACTAACACAAGTGCGAAAAGTGGTTTTTCAACACTAACATAAGTACGAAAAGTGGTTTTTCCACACTAATAGAAGTGCAAAAGTGGTTTCCTGCACCAACACAAGTGCGAAAAGTGGTTTTTCAACACCAACACAAGTGCGAAAAGTGGTTTTTCAACACTAACATAAGTACGAAAAGTGGTTTTTCCACACTAATAGAAGTGCAAAAGTGGTTTCCTACACCAACACAAGTGCGAAAAGTGGTTTTTCAACACTAACACAAGTGCGAAAAGTGGTTTTTCCACACTAATACAAGTGCAAAAGTGGTTTCCTGCACCAACACAAGTGCGAAAAGTGGTTTTTCAACACTAACACAAGTGCATAAAGTGGTTTTTCAACACTATCACAAGTGCAAAAACGTGTTTTTACCACAGTAATACAAGTGCAAAAGTGGTTTCCTGCACCAACACAAGTGCGAAAAGTGGTTTTTCAACACTAACACAAGTGCGAAAAGTGGTTTTTCAACACTAACACAAGTGCGAAAAGTGGTTTTTCCACACTAATACAAGTGCAAAAGTGGTTTCCTGCACCAACACAAGTGCGAAAAGTGGTTTTTCAACACTAACACAAGTTTGAAAAGTGGTTTTTCAACACTATCACAAGTGCAAAAAGTGTTTTTTCCACACTAATACAAGTGCAAAAGTGGTATCCTGCACCAACACAACTGCGAAAAGTGGTTTTTCAACACTAACCCAAGTGCGAAAAGTGGTTTTTCAACACTAACACATGTGTGAAAAGTGGTTTTTCCACACTAATACAAGTGCAAAAGTGGTTTCCTGCACCAACACAATTGCGAAAAGTGGTTTTTCAACACTAACACAAGTACGAAAAGTGGTTTTTCAACAAAAATCACAAGTGCAAAAAGAGTTTTTTGCACACTAATACAAGTGCAAAAGTGGTTTCCTGCACCAACACAAGTGTGAAAAGTGGTTTTTCAACACCAAGACAAGTGCGAAAAGTGGTTTTTCAACACTAACACAAGTGCGAAAAGTGGTTTTTCAACACTAACACAAGTGCGAAAAGTGGTTTTTCAACACTATCACAAGTGCAAAAAGTGTTTTTTCCACACTAATACAAGTGTAAAAGTGGTTTCCTGCACCAACACAAGTGCGAAAAGTGGTTTTTCAACACTAACACAAGTGCAAAAAGCGGTTTTTCAACACTAACACAAGCGCGAAAAGTGGTTTTCTGCACCAACACAAGTGCGAAAAGTGGTTTTTCCACACTAATACAAGTGTAAAAGTGGTTTCCTACACCAACACAAGTGCGAAAAGTGGTTTTTCAACACTAACACAAGTGCGAAAAGTGGTTTTTCAACACTAACACAAGTGCGAAAAGTGGTTTTTCAACACTATCACAAGTGCAAAAAGTGTTTTTTCCACACTAATACAAGTGCAAAAGTGGTTTCCTGCACCAACACAAGTGTGAAAAGTGGTTTTTCAACACTAACACAAGTGCGAAAAGTGGTTTTTCAACACTAACACAAGTGCGAAAAGTGGTTTTTCAACACTAACATAAGTACGAAAAGTGGTTTTTCCACACTAATAGAAGTGCAAAAGTGGTTTCCTGCACCAACACAAGTGCGAAAAGTGGTTTTTCAACACTATCACAAGTGCAAAAAGTGTTTTTTCCACACTAATACAAGTGCAAAAGTGGTTTCCTGCACCAACACAAGTGCGAAAAGTGGTTTTTCAACACTAACACAAGTGCGAAAAGTGGTTTTTCAACACTAACACAAGTGCGAAAAGTGGTTTTGCCACACTAATACAAGTGCAAAAGTGGTTTCCTGAACCAACACAAGTGCGAAAAGTGGTTTTTCAACACTAACACAAGTGCGAAAAGTGGTTTTTCAACACTATCACAAGTGCAAAAAGTGTTTTTTCCACACTAATACAAGTGCAAAAGTGGTTTCCTGCACCAACACAAGTGTGCAAAGTGGTTTTTCAACACTAACACAAGTGCGAAAAGTGGTTTTTCAACACTAACACAAGTGCGAAAAGTGTTTTTTCCACACTAATACAAGTGCAAAAGTGGTTTCCTGCACCAACACAAGTGCGAAAAGTGGTTTTTCAACACTAACACAAGTGCGAAAAGTGGTTTTTCAACACTATCACAAGTGCAAAAAGTGTTTTTACCACACTAATACAAGTGCAAAAGTGGTTTCCTGCACCAACACAAGTGCGAAAAGTGGTTTTTCAACACTAACTAACAAAAGTGCAAAAAGTGGTTTTTCAACACTAACACAAGTGCGAAAAGTGCTTTTTCCACACTAATACAAGTGCAAAAGTGGTATCCTGCACCAACACAACTGCGAAAAGTGGTTTTTCAACACTAACCCAAGTGCGAAAAGTGATTTTTCAACACTAACACAAGTGCGAAAAGTGGTTTTGCCACACTAATACAAGTGCAAAAGTGGTTTCCTGCACCAACACAATTGCGAAAAGTGGTTTTTCAACACTAACACAAGTGCGAAAAGTGGTTTTTCAACACAAACACAAGTGCGAAAAGTGGTTTTTCAACACTATCACAAGTGCAAAAAGAGTTTTTTCCACACTAATACAAGTGCAAAAGTGGTTTCCTGCACCAACACAAGTGTGAAAAGTGGTTTTTCAACACTAACACAAGTGCGAAAAGTGGTCTTTCAACACTAACACAAGTGCGAAAAGTGGTTTTTCAACACTAACACAAGTGCGAAAAGTGGTTTTTCAACACTAACACAAGTGCGAAAAGTGGTTTTTCAACACGAACACAAGTGCGAAAAGTGGTTTTTCAACACTAACACAAGTGCGTAAAGTGGTTTTTCCACACTAATACAAGTGCAAAAGTGGTTTCCTGCACCAACACAAGTGCGAAAAGTGGTTTTTAAACACTAACACATGTGCGAAAAGTGGTTTTTCAACACTAACACAAGTGCGAAAAGTGTTTTTTCCACACTAATACAAGTGCAAAAGTGGTTTCCTGCACCAACACAAGTGCGAAAAGTGGTTTTTCAACACTAACACAAGTGCGAAAAGTGTTTTTTCAACACTAACACAAGTGCGAAAAGTGGTTTTTCAACACTACCACAAGTGCGAAAAGTGGTTTTTCCACACTAATACAAGTGCAAAAGTGGTTTCCTGCACCAACACAAGTGCGAAAAGTGGTTTTTCAACACTAACACAAGTGCGAAAAGTGGTTTTTCAACACTAACACACGTGCGAAAAGTGGTTTTTCCACACTAATACAAGTGCAAAAGTGGTTTCCTGCACCAACACAAGTGCGAAAAGTGGTTTTTCAACACTAACACAAGTGCGAAAAGTGGTTTTTCAACACTAACACACGTGCGAAAAGTGGTTTTTCCACACTAATACAAGTGCAAAAGTGGTTTCCTGCACCAACACAATTGCGAAAAGTGGTTTTTCAACACTAACACAAGTGCGAAAAGTGGTTTTTCAACACTAACACAAGTGCGAAAAGTGGTTTTTCAACACTATCACAAGTGCAAAAAGAGTTTTTTCCACACTAATACAAGTGCAAAAGTGGTTTCCTGCACCAACACAAGTGTGAAAAGTGGTTTTTCAACACTAACACAAGTGCGAAAAGTGGTTTTTCAACACTAACACAAGTGCGAAAAGTGGTTTTTCAACACTAACACAAGTGCGAAAAGTGGTTTTTCAACACTAACACAAGTGCGAAAAGTGGTTTTTCAACACGAACACAAGTGCGAAAAGTGGTTTTTCAACACTAACACAAGTGCGTAAAGTGGTTTTTCCACACTAATACAAGTGCAAAAGTGGTTTCCTGCACCAACACAAGTGCGAAAAGTGGTTTTTCAACACTAACACATGTGCGAAAAGTGGTTTTTCAACACTAACACAAGTGCGAAAAGTGTTTTTTCCACACTAATACAAGTGCAAAAGTGGTTTCCTGCACCAACACAAGTGCGAAAAGTGGTTTTTCAACACTAACACAAGTGCGAAAAGTGTTTTTTCAACACTAACACAAGTGCGAAAAGTGGTTTTTCAACACTACCACAAGTGCGAAAAGTGGTTTTTCCACACTAATACAAGTGCAAAAGTGGTTTCCTGCACCAACACAAGTGCGAAAAGTGTTTTTTCAACACTAACACAAGTGCGAAAAGTGGTTTTTCAACACTAACACACGTGCGAAAAGTGGTTTTTCCACACTAATACAAGTGCAAAAGTGGTTTCCTGCACCAACACAAGTGCGAAAAGTGGTTTTTCAACACTAACACAAGTTTGAAAAGTGGTTTTTCAACACTATCACAAGTGCAAAAAGTGTTTTTTCCACACTAATACAAGTGCAAAAGTGGTATCCTGCACCAACACAACTGCGAAAAGTGGTTTTTCAACACTAACCCAAGTGCGAAAAGTGGTTTTTCAACACTAACACATGTGCGAAAAGTGGTTTTTCCACACTAATACAAGTGCAAAAGTGGTTTCCTGCACCAACACAATTGCGAAAAGTGGTTTTTCAACACTAACACAAATGCGAAAAGTGGTTTTTCAACAAAAATCACAAGTGCAAAAAGAGCTTTTTCCACACTAATTCAAGTGCAAAAGTGGTTTCCTGCACCAACACAAGTGTGAAAAGTGGTTTTTCAACACTAAGACAAGTGCGAAAAGTGGTTCTTCAACACTAACACAAGTGCGAAAAGTGGTTTTTCAACACTAACACAAGTGCGAAAAGTGGTTTTTCAACACTATCACAAGTGCAAAAAGTGTTTTTTCCACACTAATACAAGTGTAAAAGTGGTTTCCTGCACCAACACAAGTGCGAAAAGTGGTTTTTCAACACTAACACAAGTGCGAAAAGCAGTTTTTCAACACTAACACAAGTGCGAAAAGTGGTTTTCTGCACCAACACAAGTGCGAAAAGTGGTTTTTCCACACTAATACAAGTGTAAAAGTGGTTTCCTGCACCAACACAAGTGCGAAAAGTGGTTTTTCAACACTAACACAAGTGCGAAAAGTGGTTTTTCAACACTAACACAAGTGCGAAAAGTGGTTTTTCAACACTATCACAAGTGCAAAAAGTGTTTTTTCCACACTAATACAAGTGCAAAAGTGGTTTCCTGCACCAACACAAGTGTGAAAAGTGGTTTTTCAACACTAACACAAGTGCGAAAAGTGGTTTTTCAACACTAACACAAGTGCGAAAAGTGGTTTTTCAACACTAACATAAGTACGAAAAGTGGTTTTTCCACACTAATAGAAGTGCAAAAGTGGTTTCCTGCACCAACACAAGTGCAAAAAGTGGTTTTTCAACACTAACACAAGTGCGAAAAGTGGTTTTTCAACACTATCACAAGTGCAAAAAGTGTTTTTTCCACACTAATACAAGTGCAAAAGTGGTTTCCTGCACCAAAACAAGTGCGAAAAGTGGTTTTTCAACACTAACACAAGTGCGAAAAGTGGTTTTTCAACACTAACACAAGTGCGAAAAGTGGTTTTTCCACACTAATACAAGTGCAAAAGTGGTTTCCTGCACCAACACAAGTGCAAAAAGTGGTTTTTCAACACTAACATAAGTGCGAAAAGTGGTTTTTCAACACTATCACAAGTGCAAAAAGTGTTTTTTCCACACTAATACAAGTGCAAAAGTGGTTTCCTGCACCAACACAAGTGCGAAAAGTGGTTTTTCAACACGAACACAAGTGCGAAAAGTGGTTTTTCAACACTAACACAAGTGCGAAAAGTGTTTTTTCCACACGAATACAAGTGCAAAAGTGGTTTCCTGCACCAACACAAGTGCGAAAAGTGGTTTTTCAACACTAACACATGTGCGAAAAGTGGTTTTTCAACACTAACACAAGTGCGAAAAGTGGTTTTTCAACACTATCACAAGTGCAAAAGTGGTTTCCTGCACCAACACAAGTGCAAAAGTAGTTTCCTGCACCAACACAAGTGCGAAAAGTGGTTTTTCAACACTAACACAAGTGCAAAAAGTGGTTTTTCAACACTAACACAAGTGCGAAAAGTGTTTTTTCCACACTAATACAAATGCAAAAGTGGTTTCCTGCACCAACACAAGTGCGAAAAGTGGTTTTTCAACACTAACACAAGTGCGAAAAGTGGTTTTTCAACACTATCACAAGTGCAAAAAGTGTTTTTACCACACTAATACAAGTGCAAAAGTGGTTTCCTGCACCAACACAAGTGCGAAAAGTGGTTTTTCAACACTAACACAAGTGCGAAAAGTGGTTTTTCCACACTAATACAAGTGCAAAAGTGGTATCCTGCACGAACACAACTGCGAAAAGTGGTTTTTCAACACAAACACGAAAAGTGTTTTTTCCACACTAATACAAGTGCAAAAGTGGTTTCCTGCACCAACACAAGTGCGAAAAGTTGTTTTTCAACACTAACACAAGTGCGAAAAGTGTTTTTTCAACACTAACACAAGTGCGAAAAGTGGTTTTTCAACACTAACACAAGTGCGAAAAGTGGTTTTTCCACACTAATACAAGTGCAAAAGTGGTTTCCTGCACCAACACAAGTGCGAAAAGTGGTTTTTCAACACTAACACAAGTGCGAAAAGTGGTTTTTCAACACTAATATAAGTGCAAAATACAAGTGCAAGTAATACAAGTGCAAAAGTGGTTTCCTGCACCAACACAAGTGCGAAAAGTGGTTTTTCAACACTAACACAAGTGCGAAAAGTGGTTTTTCAACACTATCACAAGTGCAAAATGTGTTTTTTCCACACTAATACAAGTGCAAAAGTGGTTTCCTGCACCAACACAAGTGCGAAAAGTGGTTTTTCAACACGAACACAAGTGCGAAAAGTGGTTTTTCAACACTAACACAAGTGCGAAAAGTGTTTTTTCCACACTAATACAAGTGCAAAAGTGGTTTCCTGCACCAACACAAGTGCGAAAAGTGCTTTTTCAACACTAACACATGTGCGAAAAGTGGTTTTTCAACACTAACACAAGTGCGAAAAGTGTTTTTTCCACACTAATACAAGTGCAAAAGTGGTTTCCTGCACCAACACAAGTGTGAAAAGTGGTTTTTCAACACTAACACAAGTGCGAAAAGTGGTTTTTCAACACTAACACAAGTGCAAAAAGTGGTTTTTCAACACTAACACAAGTGCGAAAAGTGTTTTTTCCACACTAATACAAGTGCAAAAGTGGTTTCCTGCACCAACACAAGTGCGAAAAGTGGTTTTTCAAAACTAACACAAGTGCGAAAAGTGGTTTTTCAACACTATCACAAGTGCAAAAAGTGTTTTTACCACACTATTACAAGTGCAAAAGTGGTTTCCTGCACCAACACAAGTGCGAAAAGTGGTTTTTCAACACTAACACATGTGCGAAAAGTGGTTTTTCAACACTAACACAAGTGCGAAAAGTGTTTTTTCCACACTAATACAAGTGCAAAAGTGGTTTCCTGCACCAACACAAGTGCGAAAAGTGGTTTTTCAACACTAACACAAGTGCGAAAAGTGTTTTTTCAACACTAACACAAGTGCGAAAAGTGGTTTTTCAACACTAACACGAGTGCGAAAAGTGGTTTTTTCACACTAATACAAGTGCAAAAGTGGTTTCCTGCACCAACACAAGTGCGAAAAGTGGTTTTTCAACACTAACACAAGTGCAAAAAGTGGTTTTTCAACACTATCACAAGTGCAAAAAGTGTTTTTACCACAGTAATACAAGTGCAAAAGTGGTTTCCTGCACCAACACAAGTGCGAAAAGTGGTTTTTCAACACTAACACAAGTGCGAAAAGTGGTTTTTCAACACTAACACAAGTGCGAAAAGTGGTTTTTCCACACTAATACAAGTGCAAAAGTGGTTTCCTGCACCAACACAAGTGCGAAAAGTGGTTTTTCAACACTAACACAAGTTTGAAAAGTGGTTTTTCAACACTATCACAAGTGCAAAAAGTGTTTTTTCCACACTAATACAAGTGCAAAAGTGGTATCCTGCACCAACACAACTGCGAAAAGTGGTTTTTCAACACTAACCCAAGTGCGAAAAGTGGTTTTTCAACACTAACACATGTGTGAAAAGTGGTTTTTCCACACTATCACAAGTGCAAAAAGTGTTTTTTCCACAGTAATACAAGTGCAAAAGTGGTTTCCTGCACCAACACAAGTGCGAAAAGTGGTTTTTCAACACTAACACAAGTGCGAAAAGTGGTTTTTCAACACTAACACAAGTGCGAAAAGTGGTTTTTCCACACTAATACAAGTGCAAAAGTGGTTTCCTGCACCAACACAAGTGCGAAAAGTGGTTTTTCAACACTAACACAAGTTTGAAAAGTGGTTTTTCAACACTATCACAAGTGCAAAAAGTGTTTTTCCACACTAATACAAGTGCAAAAGTGGTATCCTGCACCAACACAACTGCGAAAAGTGGTTTTTCAACACTAACACAAGTGCGAAAAGTGGTTTTTCAACACTAACACAAGTGCGAAAAGTGGTTTTTCAACACTATCACAAGTGCAAAAAGTGTTTTTTCCACACTAATACAAGTGTAAAAGTGGTTTCCTGCACCAACACAAGTGCGAAAAGTGGTTTTTCAACACTAACACAAGTGCAAAAAGCGGTTTTTCAACACTAACACAAGCGCGAAAAGTGGTTTTCTGCACCAACACAAGTGCGAAAAGTGGTTTTTCCACACTAATACAAGTGTAAAAGTGGTTTCCTGCACCAACACAAGTGCGAAAAGTGGTTTTTCAACACTAACACAAGTGCGAAAAGTGGTTTTTCAACACTAACACAAGTGCGAAAAGTGGTTTTTCAACACTATCACAAGTGCAAAAAGTGTTTTTTCCACACTAATACAAGTGCAAAAGTGGTTTCCTGCACCAACACAAGTGTGAAAAGTGGTTTTTCAACACTAACACAAGTGCGAAAAGTGGTTTTTCAACACTAACACAAGTGCGAAAAGTGGTTTTTCAACACTAACATAAGTACGAAAAGTGGTTTTTCCACACTAATAGAAGTGCAAAAGTGGTTTCCTGCACCAACACAAGTGCGAAAAGTGGTTTTTCAACACTAACACAAGTGCGAAAAGTGGTTTTTCAACACTATCACAAGTGCAAAAAGTGTTTTTTCCACACTAATACAAGTGCAAAAGTGGTTTCCTGCACCAACACAAGTGCGAAAAGTGGTTTTTCAACACTAACACAAGTGCGAAAAGTGGTTTTTCAACACTAACACAAGTGCGAAAAGTGGTTTTGCCACACTAATACAAGTGCAAAAGTGGTTTCCTGAACCAACACAAGTGCGAAAAGTGGTTTTTCAACACTAACACAAGTGCGAAAAGTGGTTTTTCAACACTATCACAAGTGCAAAAAGTGTTTTTTCCACACTAATACAAGTGCAAAAGTGGTTTCCTGCACCAACACAAGTGCGAAAAGTGGTTTTTCAACACTAACACAAGTGCGAAAAGTGGTTTTTCAACACTAACACAAGTGCGAAAAGTGGTTTTTCCACACTAGTACAAGTGAAAAAGTGGTGTCCTGCACCAACACAATTGCGAAAAGTGGTTTTTCAACACTAACACAAGTGCGAAAAGTGGTTTTTCAACACTATCACAAGTGCAAAAAGTGGTTTTTCCACACTAATACAAGTGCAAAAGTGGTTTCCTGCACCAACACAAGTGCGAAAAGTGGTTTTTCAACACTAACACAAGTGCAAAAAGTGGTTTTTCCACACTAGTACAAGTGAAAAAGTGGTGTCCTGCACCAACACAAGTGCGAAAAGTGGTTTTTCAACACTAACACAAGTGCGAAAAGTGGTTTTTCAACACTATCACAAGTGCAAAAAGTGTTTTTTCCACACTAATACAAGTGCAAAAGTGGTTTCCTGCACCAACACAAGTGCGAAAAGTGGTTTTTCAACACAAACACAAGTGCGAAAAGTGGTTTTTCAACACTAACACAAGTGCGAAAAGTGTTTTTTCCACACTAATACAAGTGCAAAAGTGGTTTCCTGCACCAACACAAGTGCGAAAAGTGGTTTTTCAACACTAACACATGTGCGAAAAGTGGTTTTTCAACACTAACACAAGTGCGAAAAGTGTTTTTTCCACAATAATACAAGTGCAAAAGTGGTTTCCTGCACCAACACAAGTGCGAAAAGTGGTTTTTCAACACTAACACAAGTGCGAAAAGTGGTTTTTCAACACTAACACAAGTGCGAAAAGTGGTTTTTCAACACTAACACAAGTGCGAAAAGTGGTTTTTCCACACTAATACAAGTGCAAAAGTGGTTTCCTGCACCAACACAAGTGCGAAAAATGTTTTTCCACACTAATACAAGTGCAAAAGTGGTTTCCTGCACCAACACAAGTGCGAAAAGTGGTTTTTCAACACTAACATAAGTGCGAAAAGTGGTTTTTCAACACTAACACAAGTGCGAAAAGTGTTTTTTCCACACGAATACAAGTGCAAAAGTGGTTTCCTGCACCAACACAAGTGCGAAAAGTGGTTTTTCAACACTAACACATGTGCGAAAAGTGGTTTTTCAACACTAACACAAGTGCGAAAAGTGGTTTTTCAACACTATCACAAGTGCAAAAGTGGTTTCCTGCACCAACACAAGTGCAAAAGTAGTTTCCTGCACCAACACAAGTGCGAAAAGTGGTTTTTCAACACTAACACAAGTGCAAAAAGTGGTTTTTCAACACTAACACAAGTGCGAAAAGTGTTTTTTCCACACTAATACAAATGCAAAAGTGGTTTCCTGCACCAACACAAATGCGAAAAGTGGTTTTTCAACACTAACACAAGTGCGAAAAGTGGTTTTTCAACACTATCACAAGTGCAAAAAGTGTTTTTACCACACTAATACAAGTGCAAAAGTGGTTTCCTGCACCAACACAAGTGCGAAAAGTGGTTTTTCAACACTAACACAAGTGCGAAAAGTGGTTTTTCCACACTAATACAAGTGCAAAAGTGGTATCCTGCACGAACACAACTGCGAAAAGTGGTTTTTCAACACGAACCCAAGTGCGAAAAGTGATTTTTCAACACTAACACAAGTGCGAAAAGTGGTTTGGCCACACTAATACAAGTGCAAAAGTGGTTTCCTGCACCAACACAAGTGTGAAAAGTGGTTTTTCAACACTAACACAAGTGCGAAAAGTGGTTTTTCAACACTAACACAAGTGCGAAAAGTGGTTTTTCAACACTAACACAAGTGCGAAAAGTGGTTTTTCAACACTAACACAAGTGCGAAAAGTGGTTTTTCAACACTAACACAAGTGCGAAAAGTGGTTTTTCAACACTAACACAAGTGCGTAAAGTGGTTTTTCCACACTAATACAAGTGCAAAAGTGGTTTCCTACACCAACACAAGTGCGAAAAGTGGTTTTTCAACACTAACACATGTGCGAAAAGTGGT
The DNA here is from genome assembly GCF_964187855.1 of Myxine glutinosa. Classification (NCBI taxonomy): domain Eukaryota; kingdom Metazoa; phylum Chordata; class Myxini; order Myxiniformes; family Myxinidae; genus Myxine; species Myxine glutinosa. The sequence continues at coordinate 167,477 of NW_027616581.1, forward strand.
TTTTCAACACTAACACAAGTGCGAAAAGTGTTTTTTCCACACTAATACAAGTGCAAAAGTGGTTTCCTGCACCAACACAAGTGCGAAAAGTGGTTTTTCAACACGAACACAAGTGCGAAAAGTGTTTTTTCAACACTAACACAAGTGCGAAAAGTGGTTTTTCAACACTAACACAAGTGCGAAAAGTGGTTTTTCCACACTAATACAAGTGCAAAAGTGGTTTCCTGCACCAACACAAGTGCGAAAAGTGGTTTTTCAACACTAACACAAGTGCGAAAAGTGGTTTTTCAACACTATCACAAGTGCAAAAAGTGTTTTTTCCACACTAATACAAGTGCAAAAGTGGTTTCCTGCACCAACACAAGTGCGAAAAGTGGTTTTTCAACACTAACACAAGTGCGAAAAGTGGTTTTTCAACACTATCACAAGTGCAAAATGTGTTTTTTCCACACTAATACAAGTGCAAAAGTGGTTTCCTGCACCAACACAAGTGCGAAAAGTGGTTTTTCAACACGAACACAAGTGCGAAAAGTGGTTTTTCAACACTAACACAAGTGCGAAAAGTGTTTTTTCCACACTAATACAAGTGCAAAAGTGGTTTCCTGCACCAACACAAGTGCGAAAAGTGCTTTTTCAACACTAACACATGTGCGAAAAGTGGTTTTTCAACACTAACACAAGTGCGAAAAGTGTTTTTTCCACACTAATACAAGTGCAAAAGTGGTTTCCTGCACCAACACAAGTGTGAAAAGTGGTTTTTCAACACTAACACAAGTGCGAAAAGTGGTTTTTCAACACTAACACAAGTGCAAAAAGTGGTTTTTCAACACTAACACAAGTGCGAAAAGTGTTTTTTCCACACTAATACAAGTGCAAAAGTGGTTTCCTGCACCAACACAAGTGCGAAAAGTGGTTTTTCAACACTAACACAAGTGCGAAAAGTGGTTTTTCAACACTATCACAAGTGCAAAAAGTGTTTTTACCACACTATTACAAGTGCAAAAGTGGTTTCCTGCACCAACACAAGTGCGAAAAGTGGTTTTTCAACACTAACACATGTGCGAAAAGTGGTTTTTCAACACTAACACAAGTGCGAAAAGTGTTTTTTCCACACTAATACAAGTGCAAAAGTGGTTTCCTGCACCAACACAAGTGCGAAAAGTGGTTTTTCAACACTAACACAAGTGCGAAAAGTGTTTTTTCAACACTAACACAAGTGCGAAAAGTGGTTTTTCAACACTAACACGAGTGCGAAAAGTGGTTTTTCCACACTAATACAAGTGCAAAAGTGGTTTCCTGCACCAACACAAGTGCGAAAAGTGGTTTTTCAACACTAACACAAGTGCAAAAAGTGGTTTTTCAACACTATCACAAGTGCAAAAAGTGTTTTTACCACAGTAATACAAGTGCAAAAGTGGTTTCCTGCACCAACACAAGTGCGAAAAGTGGTTTTTCAACACTAACACAAGTGCGAAAAGTGGTTTTTCAACACTAACACAAGTGCGAAAAGTGGTTTTTCCACACTAATACAAGTGCAAAAGTGGTTTCCTGCACCAACACAAGTGCGAAAAGTGGTTTTTCAACACTAACACAAGTTTGAAAAGTGGTTTTTCAACACTATCACAAGTGCAAAAAGTGTTTTTTCCACACTAATACAAGTGCAAAAGTGGTATCCTGCACCAACACAAGTGCGAAAAGTGGTTTTTCAACACTAACACAAGTGCGAAAAGTGGTTTTTCAACACTATCACAAGTGCAAAAAGTGTTTTTTCCACACTAATACAAGTGCAAAAGTGGTTTCCTGCACCAACACAAGTGCGAAAAGTGGTTTTTCAACACTAACACAAGTGCGAAAAGTGGTTTTTCAACACTATCACAAGTGCAAAATGTGTTTTTTCCACACTAATACAAGTGCAAAAGTGGTTTCCTGCACCAACACAAGTGCGAAAAGTGGTTTTTCAACACGAACACAAGTGCGAAAAGTGGTTTTTCAACACTAACACAAGTGCGAAAAGTGTTTTTTCCACACTAATACAAGTGCAAAAGTGGTTTCCTGCACCAACACAAGTGCGAAAAGTGCTTTTTCAACACTAACACATGTGCGAAAAGTGGTTTTTCAACACTAACACAAGTGCGAAAAGTGTTTTTTCCACACTAATACAAGTGCAAAAGTGGTTTCCTGCACCAACACAAGTGTGAAAAGTGGTTTTTCAACACTAACACAAGTGCGAAAAGTGGTTTTTCAACACTAACACAAGTGCAAAAAGTGGTTTTCAACACTAACACAAGTGCGAAAAGTGTTTTTTCCACACTAATACAAGTGCAAAAGTGGTTTCCTGCACCAACACAAGTGCGAAAAGTGGTTTTTCAACACTAACACAAGTGCGAAAAGTGGTTTTTCAACACTATCACAAGTGCAAAAAGTGTTTTTACCACACTATTACAAGTGCAAAAGTGGTTTCCTGCACCAACACAAGTGCGAAAAGTGGTTTTTCAACACTAACACATGTGCGAAAAGTGGTTTTTCAACACTAACACAAGTGCGAAAAGTGTTTTTTCCACACTAATACAAGTGCAAAAGTGGTTTCCTGCACCAACACAAGTGCGAAAAGTGGTTTTTCAACACTAACACAAGTGCGAAAAGTGTTTTTTCAACACTAACACAAGTGCGAAAAGTGGTTTTTCAACACTAACACGAGTGCGAAAAGTGGTTTTTCCACACTAATACAAGTGCAAAAGTGGTTTCCTGCACCAACACAAGTGCGAAAAGTGGTTTTTCAACACTAACACAAGTGCAAAAAGTGGTTTTTCAACACTATCACAAGTGCAAAAAGTGTTTTTACCACAGTAATACAAGTGCAAAAGTGGTTTCCTGCACCAACACAAGTGCGAAAAGTGGTTTTTCAACACTAACACAAGTGCGAAAAGTGGTTTTTCAACACTAACACAAGTGCGAAAAGTGGTTTTTCCACACTAATACAAGTGCAAAAGTGGTTTCCTGCACCAACACAAGTGCGAAAAGTGGTTTTTCAACACTAACACAAGTTTGAAAAGTGGTTTTTCAACACTATCACAAGTGCAAAAAGTGTTTTTTCCACACTAATACAAGTGCAAAAGTGGTATCCTGCACCAACACAACTGCGAAAAGTGGTTTTTCAACACTAACCCAAGTGCGAAAAGTGGTTTTTCAACACTAACACATGTGTGAAAAGTGGTTTTTCCACACTATCACAAGTGCAAAAAGTGTTTTTTCCACAGTAATACAAGTGCAAAAGTGGTTTCCTGCACCAACACAAGTGCGAAAAGTGGTTTTTCAACACTAACACAAGTGCGAAAAGTGGTTTTTCAACACTAACACAAGTGCGAAAAGTGGTTTTTCCACACTAATACAAGTGCAAAAGTGGTTTCCTGCACCAACACAAGTGCGAAAAGTGGTTTTTCAACACTAACACAAGTTTGAAAAGTGGTTTTTCAACACTATCACAAGTGCAAAAAGTGTTTTTCCACACTAATACAAGTGCAAAAGTGGTATCCTGCACCAACACAACTGCGAAAAGTGGTTTTTCAACACTAACACAAGTGCGAAAAGTGGTTTTTCAACACTAACACAAGTGCGAAAAGTGGTTTTTCAACACTATCACAAGTGCAAAAAGTGTTTTTTCCACACTAATACAAGTGTAAAAGTGGTTTCCTGCACCAACACAAGTGCGAAAAGTGGTTTTTCAACACTAACACAAGTGCAAAAAGCGGTTTTTCAACACTAACACAAGCGCGAAAAGTGGTTTTCTGCACCAACACAAGTGCGAAAAGTGGTTTTTCCACACTAATACAAGTGTAAAAGTGGTTTCCTGCACCAACACAAGTGCGAAAAGTGGTTTTTCAACACTAACACAAGTGCGAAAAGTGGTTTTTCAACACTAACACAAGTGCGAAAAGTGGTTTTTCAACACTATCACAAGTGCAAAAAGTGTTTTTTCCACACTAATACAAGTGCAAAAGTGGTTTCCTGCACCAACACAAGTGTGAAAAGTGGTTTTTCAACACTAACACAAGTGCGAAAAGTGGTTTTTCAACACTAACACAAGTGCGAAAAGTGGTTTTTCAACACTAACATAAGTACGAAAAGTGGTTTTTCCACACTAATAGAAGTGCAAAAGTGGTTTCCTGCACCAACACAAGTGCGAAAAGTGGTTTTTCAACACTAACACAAGTGCGAAAAGTGGTTTTTCAACACTATCACAAGTGCAAAAAGTGTTTTTTCCACACTAATACAAGTGCAAAAGTGGTTTCCTGCACCAACACAAGTGCGAAAAGTGGTTTTTCAACACTAACACAAGTGCGAAAAGTGGTTTTTCAACACTAACACAAGTGCGAAAAGTGTTTTTGCCACACTAATACAAGTGCAAAAGTGGTTTCCTGAACCAACACAAGTGCGAAAAGTGGTTTTTCAACACTAACACAAGTGCGAAAAGTGGTTTTTCAACACTATCACAAGTGCAAAAAGTGTTTTTTCCACACTAATACAAGTGCAAAAGTGGTTTCCTGCACCAACACAAGTGCGAAAAGTGGTTTTTCAACACTAACACAAGTGCGAAAAGTGGTTTTTCAACACTAACACAAGTGCGAAAAGTGGTTTTTCCACACTAGTACAAGTGAAAAAGTGGTGTCCTGCACCAACACAAGTGCGAAAAGTGGTTTTTCAACACTAACACAAGTGCGAAAAGTGGTTTTTCAACACTATCACAAGTGCAAAAAGTGGTTTTTCCACACTAATACAAGTGCAAAAGTGGTTTCCTGCACCAACACAAGTGCGAAAAGTGGTTTTTCAACACTAACACAAGTGCAAAAAGTGGTTTTTCCACACTAGTACAAGTGAAAAAGTGGTGTCCTGCACCAACACAAGTGCGAAAAGTGGTTTTTCAACACTAACACAAGTGCGAAAAGTGGTTTTTCAACACTATCACAAGTGCAAAAAGTGTTTTTTCCACACTAATACAAGTGCAAAAGTGGTTTCCTGCACCAACACAAGTGCGAAAAGTGGTTTTTCAACACAAACACAAGTGCGAAAAGTGGTTTTTCAACACTAACACAAGTGCGAAAAGTGTTTTTCCCACACTAATACAAGTGCAAAAGTGGTTTCCTGCACCAACACAAGTGCGAAAAGTGGTTTTTCAACACTAACACATGTGCGAAAAGTGGTTTTTCAACACTAACACAAGTGCGAAAAGTGTTTTTTCCACAATAATACAAGTGCAAAAGTGGTTTCCTGCACCAACACAAGTGCGAAAAGTGGTTTTTCAACACTAACACAAGTGCGAAAAGTGGTTTTTCAACACTAACACAAGTGCGAAAAGTGGTTTTTCAACACTAACACAAGTGCGAAAAGTGGTTTTTCCACACTAATACAAGTGCAAAAGTGGTTTCCTGCACCAACACAAGTGCGAAAAATGTTTTTTCAACACTATCACAAGTGCAAAAAGTGTTTTTTCCACACTAATACAAGTGCAAAAGTGGTTTCCTGCACCAACACAAGTGCGAAAAGTGGTTTTTCAACACTATCACAAGTGCAAAAAGTGTTTTTTCCACACTAATACAAGTGCAAAAGTGGTTTCCTGCACCAACACAAGTGCGAAAAGTGGTTTTTCAACACTAACACAAGTGCGAAAAGTGGTTTTTCAACACTAACACAAGTGCAAAAAGTGTTTTTTCCACACTAATACAAGTGCAAAAGTGGTTTCCTGCACCAACACAAGTGCGAAAAGTGGTTTTTCAACACTATCACAAGTGCAAAAAGTGTTTTTTCCACACTAATACAAGTGCAAAAAGTGGTTTTGTCACACTAATACAAGTGCAAAAGTGGTTTCCTGAACCAACACAAGTGCGAAAAGTGGTTTTTCAACACTAACACAAGTGCGAAAAGTGGTTTTTCAACACTATCACAAGTGCAAAAAGTGTTTTTTCCACACTAATACAAGTGCAAAAGTGGTTTCCTGCACCAACACAAGTGCGAAAAGTGGTTTTTCAACACTAACACAAGTGCGAAAAGTGGTTTTGCCACACTAATACAAGTGCAAAAGTGGTTTCCTGAACCAACACAAGTGCGAAAAGTGGTTTTTCAACACTAACACAAGTGCGAAAAGTGGTTTTTCAACACTATCACAAGTGCAAAAAGTGTTTTTTCCACACTAATACAAGTGCAAAAGTGGTTTCCTGCACCAACACAAGTGCGAAAAGTGGTTTTTCAACACTAACACAAGTGCAAAAAGTGGTTTTTCAACACTAACACAAGTGCGAAAAGTGGTTTTTCCACACTAGTACAAGTGAAAAAGTGGTGTCCTGCACCAACACAAGTGCGAAAAGTGGTTTTTCAACACTAACACAAGTGCAAAAAGTGGTTTTTCAACACTATCACAAGTGCAAAAAGTGGTTTTTCCACACTAATACAAGTGCAAAAGTGGTTTCCTGCACCAACACAAGTGCGAAAAGTGGTTTTTCAACACTAACACAAGTGCAAAAAGTGGTTTTTCCACACTAGTACAAGTGAAAAAGTGGTGTCCTGCACCAACACAAGTGCGAAAAGTGGTTTTTCAACACTAACACAAGTGCGAAAAGTGGTTTTTCAACACTATCACAAGTGCAAAAAGTGTTTTTTCCACACTAATACAAGTGCAAAAGTGGTTTCCTGCACCAACACAAGTGCGAAAAGTGGTTTTTCAACACTAACACAAGTGCAAAAAGTGGTTTTTCAACACTAACACAAGTGCGAAAAGTGGTTTTTCCACACTAGTACAAGTGAAAAAGTGGTGTCCTGCACCAACACAAGTGCGAAAAGTGGTTTTTCAACACTAACACAAGTGCAAAAAGTGGTTTTTCAACACTATCACAAGTGCAAAAAGTGGTTTTTCCACACTAATACAAGTGCAAAAGTGGTTTCCTGCACCAACACAAGTGCGAAAAGTGGTTTTTCAACACTAACACAAGTGCAAAAAGTGGTTTTTCCACACTAGTACAAGTGAAAAAGTGGTGTCCTGCACCAACACAAGTGCGAAAAGTGGTTTTTCAACACTAACACAAGTGCGAAAAGTGGTTTTTCAACACTATCACAAGTGCAAAAAGTGTTTTTTCCACACTAATACAAGTGCAAAAGTGGTTTCCTGCACCAACACAAGTGCGAAAAGTGGTTTTTCAACACAAACACAAGTGCGAAAAGTGGTTTTTCAACACTAACACAAGTGCAAAAAGTGTTTTTTCCACAGTAATACAAGTGCAAAAGTGGTTTCCTGCACCAACACAAGTGCGAAAAGTGGTTTTTCAACACTAACACAAGTGCGAAAAGTGGTTTTTCAACACTAACACAAGTGCGAAAAGTGGTTTTTCCACACTAATACAAGTGCAAAAGTGGTTTCCTGCACCAACACAAGTGCGAAAAGTGGTTTTTCAACACTAACACAAGTTTGAAAAGTGGTTTTTCAACACTATCACAAGTGCAAAAAGTGTTTTTCCACACTAATACAAGTGCAAAAGTGGTATCCTGCACCAACACAACTGCGAAAAGTGGTTTTTCAACACTAACACAAGTGCGAAAAGTGGTTTTTCAACACTAACACAAGTGCGAAAAGTGGTTTTTCAACACTATCACAAGTGCAAAAAGTGTTTTTTCCACACTAATACAAGTGTAAAAGTGGTTTCCTGCACCAACACAAGTGCGAAAAGTGGTTTTTCAACACTAACACAAGTGCAAAAAGCGGTTTTTCAACACTAACACAAGCGCGAAAAGTGGTTTTCTGCACCAACACAAGTGCGAAAAGTGGTTTTTCCACACTAATACAAGTGTAAAAGTGGTTTCCTGCACCAACACAAGTGCGAAAAGTGGTTTTTCAACACTAACACAAGTGCGAAAAGTGGTTTTTCAACACTAACACAAGTGCGAAAAGTGGTTTTTCAACACTATCACAAGTGCAAAAAGTGTTTTTTCCACACTAATACAAGTGCAAAAGTGGTTTCCTGCACCAACACAAGTGTGAAAAGTGGTTTTTCAACACTAACACAAGTGCGAAAAGTGGTTTTTCAACACTAACACAAGTGCGAAAAGTGGTTTTTCAACACTAACATAAGTACGAAAAGTGGTTTTTCCACACTAATAGAAGTGCAAAAGTGGTTTCCTGCACCAACACAAGTGCGAAAAGTGGTTTTTCAACACTAACACAAGTGCGAAAAGTGGTTTTTCAACACTATCACAAGTGCAAAAAGTGTTTTTTCCACACTAATACAAGTGCAAAAGTGGTTTCCTGCACCAACACAAGTGCGAAAAGTGGTTTTTCAACACTAACACAAGTGCGAAAAGTGGTTTTTCAACACTAACACAAGTGTGAAAAGTGGTTTTGCCACACTAATACAAGTGCAAAAGTGGTTTCCTGAACCAACACAAGTGCGAAAAGTGGTTTTTCAACACTAACACAAGTGCGAAAAGTGGTTTTTCAACACTATCACAAGTGCAAAAAGTGTTTTTTCCACACTAATACAAGTGCAAAAGTGGTTTCCTGCACCAACACAAGTGCGAAAAGTGGTTTTTCAACACTAACACAAGTGCGAAAAGTGGTTTTTCAACACTAACACAAGTGCGAAAAGTGGTTTTTCCACACTAGTACAAGTGAAAAAGTGGTGTCCTGCACCAACACAAGTGCGAAAAGTGGTTTTTCAACACTAACACAAGTGCGAAAAGTGGTTTTTCAACACTATCACAAGTGCAAAAAGTGGTTTTTCCACACTAATACAAGTGCAAAAGTGGTTTCCTGCACCAACACAAGTGCGAAAAGTGGTTTTTCAACACTAACACAAGTGCAAAAAGTGGTTTTTCCACACTAGTACAAGTGAAAAAGTGGTGTCCTGCACCAACACAAGTGCGAAAAGTGGTTTTTCAACACTAACACAAGTGCGAAAAGTGGTTTTTCAACACTATCACAAGTGCAAAAAGTGTTTTTTCCACACTAATACAAGTGCAAAAGTGGTTTCCTGCACCAACACAAGTGCGAAAAGTGGTTTTTCAACACAAACACAAGTGCGAAAAGTGGTTTTTCAACACTAACACAAGTGCGAAAAGTGTTTTTCCCACACTAATACAAGTGCAAAAGTGGTTTCCTGCACCAACACAAGTGCGAAAAGTGGTTTTTCAACACTAACACATGTGCGAAAAGTGGTTTTTCAACACTAACACAAGTGCGAAAAGTGTTTTTTCCACAATAATACAAGTGCAAAAGTGGTTTCCTGCACCAACACAAGTGCGAAAAGTGGTTTTTCAACACTAACACAAGTGCGAAAAGTGGTTTTTCAACACTAACACAAGTGCGAAAAGTGGTTTTTCAACACTAACACAAGTGCGAAAAGTGGTTTTTCCACACTAATACAAGTGCAAAAGTGGTTTCCTGCACCAACACAAGTGCGAAAAATGTTTTTTCAACACTATCACAAGTGCAAAAAGTGTTTTTTCCACACTAATACAAGTGCAAAAGTGGTTTCCTGCACCAACACAAGTGCGAAAAGTGGTTTTTCAACACTATCACAAGTGCAAAAAGTGTTTTTTCCACACTAATACAAGTGCAAAAGTGGTTTCCTGCACCAACACAAGTGCGAAAAGTGGTTTTTCAACACTAACACAAGTGCGAAAAGTGGTTTTTCAACACTAACACAAGTGCAAAAAGTGTTTTTTCCACACTAATACAAGTGCAAAAGTGGTTTCCTGCACCAACACAAGTGCGAAAAGTGGTTTTTCAACACTATCACAAGTGCAAAAAGTGTTTTTTCCACACTAATACAAGTGCAAAAAGTGGTTTTGCCACACTAATACAAGTGCAAAAGTGGTTTCCTGAACCAACACAAGTGCGAAAAGTGGTTTTTCAACACTAACACAAGTGCGAAAAGTGGTTTTTCAACACTATCACAAGTGCAAAAAGTGTTTTTTCCACACTAATACAAGTGCAAAAGTGGTTTCCTGCACCAACACAAGTGCGAAAAGTGGTTTTTCAACACTAACACAAGTGCGAAAAGTGGTTTTGCCACACTAATACAAGTGCAAAAGTGGTTTCCTGAACCAACACAAGTGCGAAAAGTGGTTTTTCAACACTAACACAAGTGCGAAAAGTGGTTTTTCAACACTATCACAAGTGCAAAAAGTGTTTTTTCCACACTAATACAAGTGCAAAAGTGGTTTCCTGCACCAACACAAGTGCGAAAAGTGGTTTTTCAACACTAACACAAGTGCAAAAAGTGGTTTTTCAACACTAACACAAGTGCGAAAAGTGGTTTTTCCACACTAGTACAAGTGAAAAAGTGGTGTCCTGCACCAACACAAGTGCGAAAAGTGGTTTTTCAACACTAACACAAGTGCAAAAAGTGGTTTTTCAACACTATCACAAGTGCAAAAAGTGGTTTTTCCACACTAATACAAGTGCAAAAGTGGTTTCCTGCACCAACACAAGTGCGAAAAGTGGTTTTTCAACACTAACACAAGTGCAAAAAGTGGTTTTTCCACACTAGTACAAGTGAAAAAGTGGTGTCCTGCACCAACACAAGTGCGAAAAGTGGTTTTTCAACACTAACACAAGTGCGAAAAGTGGTTTTTCAACACTATCACAAGTGCAAAAAGTGTTTTTTCCACACTAATACAAGTGCAAAAGTGGTTTCCTGCACCAACACAAGTGCGAAAAGTGGTTTTTCAACACAAACACAAGTGCGAAAAGTGGTTTTTCAACACTAACACAAGTGCGAAAAGTGTTTTTCCCACACTAATACAAGTGCAAAAGTGGTTTCCTGCACCAACACAAGTGCGAAAAGTGGTTTTTCAACACTAACACATGTGCGAAAAGTGGTTTTTCAACACTAACACAAGTGCGAAAAGTGTTTTTTCCACAATAATACAAGTGCAAAAGTGGTTTCCTGCACCAACACAAGTGCGAAAAGTGGTTTTTCAACACTAACACAAGTGCAAAAAGTGGTTTTTCAACACTAACACAAGTGCGAAAAGTGGTTTTTCAACACTAACACAAGTGCGAAAAGTGGTTTTTCCACACTAATACAAGTGCAAAAGTGGTTTCCTGCACCAACACAAGTGCGAAAAATGTTTTTTCAACACTATCACAAGTGCAAAAAGTGTTTTTTCCACACTAATACAAGTGCAAAAGTGGTTTCCTGCACCAACACAAGTGCGAAAAGTGGTTTTTCAACACTATCACAAGTGCAAAAAGTGTTTTTTCCACACTAATACAAGTGCAAAAGTGGTTTCCTGCACCAACACAAGTGCGAAAAGTGGTTTTTCAACACTAACACAAGTGCGAAAAGTGGTTTTTCAACACTAACACAAGTGCAAAAAGTGTTTTTTCCACACTAATACAAGTGCAAAAGTGGTTTCCTGCACCAACACAAGTGCGAAAAGTGGTTTTTCAACACTATCACAAGTGCAAAAAGTGTTTTTTCCACACTAATACAAGTGCAAAAGTGGTTTCCTGCACCAACACAAGTGCGAAAAGTGGTTTTTCAACACTAACACAAGTGCGAAAAGTGGTTTTTCAACACTAACACAAGTGCGAAAAGTGGTTTTTCAACACTATCAGAAGTGCAAAAAGAGTTTTTTCCACACTAATACAAGTGCAAAAGTGGTTTCCTGCACCAACACAAGTGCGAAAAGTTGTTTTTCAACACTAACACAAGTGCGAAAAGTGGGTTTTTCAACACTAACACAAGTGCGAAAAGTGGTTTTTCAACACTATCACAAGTGCAAAAAGTGTTTTTTCCACACTAATACAAGTGTAAAAGTGGTTTCCTGCACCAACACAAGTGCGAAAAGTGGTTTTTCAACACTAACACAAGTGCGAAAAGTGGTTTTTCAACACTAACACAAGTGCGAAAAGTGGTTTCCTGCACCAAGACAAGTGCGAAAAGTGGTTTTTCCACACTAATACAAGTGTAAAAGTGGTTTCCTGCACCAACACAAGTGCGAAAAGTGGTTTTTCAACACTAACACAAGTGCGAAAAGTGGTTTTTCAACACTATCACAAGTGCAAAAAGTGTTTTTGCCACACTAATACAAGTGCAAAAGTGGTTTCCTGTACCAACACAAGTGCGAAAAGTGGTTTTTCAACACTAACACAAGTGCGAAAAGTGTTTTTTCAACACTAACACAAGTGCGAAAAGTGATTTTTCCACAGTAATACAAGTGCAAAAGTGGTTTCCTGCACCAACACAAGTGCGAAAAGTGGTTTTTCAACACTAACACAAGTGCGAAAAGTGGTTTTTCAACACTAACACAAGTGCGAAAAGTGGTTTTTCCACACTAATACAAGTGCAAAAGTGGTTTCCTGCACCAACACAAGTGTGAAAAGTGGTTTTTCAACACTAACACAAGTGCGAAAAGTGGTTTTTCAACACTATCACAAGTGCGAAAAGTGGTTTTCTGCACCAACACAAGTGCGAAAAGTGGTTTTTCCACACTAATACAAGTGTAAAAGTGGTTTCCTGCACCAACACAAGTGCGAAAAGTGGTTTTTCAACACTAACACAAGTGCGAAAAGTGGTTTTTCAACACTATCACAAGTGCAAAAAGTGTTTTTTCCACACTAATACAAGTGCAAAAGTGGTTTCCTGCACCAACACAAGTGCGAAAAGTGGTTTTTCAACACTAACACAAGTGCGAAAAGTGGTTTTTCAACACTAACAGAAGTGCGAAAAGTGGTTTTTCCACACTAATACAAGTGCAAAAGTGGTTTCCTGCACCAACACAAGTGCGAAAAGTGGTTTTTCAACACTAACACAAGTGCGAAAAGTGGTTTTTCAACACTATCACAAGTGCAAATGTGTTTTTTCCACACTAATACAAGTGCAAAAGTGGTTTCCTGCACCAAAAGAAGTGCGAAAAGTGGTTTTTCAACACTAACACATGTGCGAAAAGTGGTTTTTCAACACTAACACAAGTGCGAAAAGTGGTTTTTCCACACTAATACAAGTGCAAAAGTGGTTTCCTGCACCAACACAAGTGCGAAAAGTGGTTTTTCAACACTAACATAAGTGCGAAAAGTGGTTTTTCAACACTATCACAAGTGCAAAAAGTGTTTTTTCCACACTAATACAAGTGCAAAAGTGGTGTCCTGCACCAACACAAGTGCGAAAAGTGGTTTTTCAACACGAACACAAGTGCGAAAAGTGGTTTTTCAACACTAACACAAGTGCAAAAAGTGTTTTTTCCACACTAATACAAGTGCAAAAGTGGTTTCCTGCACCAACACAAGTGCGAAAAGTGGTTTTTCAACACTAACATATGTGCGAAAAGTGGTCTTTCAACAGTAACACAAGTGCGAAAAGTGTTTTTTTCCACACCAATACAAGTGCAAAAGTGGTTTCCTGCACCAACACAAGTGCGAAAAGTGGTTTTTCAACACTAACACAAGTGCGAAAAGTGGTTTTTCAACACTAACACAAGTGCGAAAAGTGGTTTTTCAACACTAACACAAGTGCGAAAAGTGTTTTTTCCACACTATTACAAGTGCAAAAGTGGTTTCCTGCACCAACACAAGTGCGAAAAGTGGTTTTTCAACACTAACACAAGTGCGAAAAGTGGTTTTTCAACACTATCACAAGTGCAAAAAGTGTTTTTACCACACTAATACAAGTGCAAAAGTGGTTTCCTGCACCAACACAAGTGCGAAAAGTGGTTTTTCAACACTAACACAAGTGCAAAAAGTGGTTTTGCAACACTAACACAAGTGCGAAAAGTGGTTTTGCCACACTAATACAAGTGCAAAAGTGGTTTTTCCACACTAATACAAGTGCAAAAGTGGTATCCTGCACCAACACAACTGCGAAAAGTGGTTTTTCAACACTAACCCAAGTGCGAAAAGTGATTTTTCAACACTAACACAAGTGCGAAAAGTGGTTTTGCCACACTAATACAAGTGCAAAAGTGGTTTCCTGCACCAACACAATTGCGAAAAGTGGTTTTTCAACACTAACACAAGTGCGAAAAGTGGTTTTTCAACACTATCACAAGTGCAAAAAGAGTTTTTTCCACACTAATACAAGTGCAAAAGTGGTTTCCTGCACCAACACAAGTGTGAAAAGTGGTTTTTCAACACTAACACAAGTGCGAAAAGTGGTTTTTCAACACTAACGCAAGTGCGAAAAGTGGTTTTTCAACACTAACACAAGTGCGAAAAGTGGTTTTTCAACACTATCACAAGTGCAAAAAGTGTTTTTTCCACACTAATACAAGAGTAAAAGTGGTTTCCTGCACCAACACAAGTGCGAAAAGTGGTTTTTCCACACTAATACAAGTGTAAAAGTGGTTTCCTGCACCAACACAAGTGCGAAAAGTGGTTTTTCAACACTAACACAAGTGCGAAAAGTGGTTTTTCAACACAAACACAAGTGCGAAAAGTGGTTTTTCAACACTATCACAAGTGCAAAAAGTGTTTTTTCCACACTAATACAAGTGCAAAAGTGGTTTCCTGCACCAACACAAGTGTGAAAAGTGGTTTTTCAACACTAACACAAGTGCGAAAAGTGGTTTTTCAACACTAATACAAGTGCGAAAAGTGGTTTTTCAACACTAACACAAGTACGAAAAGTGGTTTTTCCACACTAATAGAAGTGCAAAAGTGGTTTCCTGCACCAACACAAGTGCGAAAAGTGGTTTTTCAACACTAACACAAGTGCGAAAAGTGGTTTTTCAACACTATCACAAGTGCAAAAAGTGTTTTTTCCACACTAATACAAGTGCAAAAGTGGTTTCCTGCACTAACACAAGTGCGAAAAGTGGTTTTTCAACACTAACACAAGTGCGAAAAGTGGTTTTTCAACACTAACACAAGTGCGAAAAGTGGTTTTTCCACACTAATACAAGTGCAAAAGTGGTTTCCTGCACCAACACAAGTGCGAAAAGTGTTTTTTCAACACTAACACAAGTGCGAAAAGTGGTTTTTCAACACTATCACAAGTGCAAAAAGTGTTTTTTCCACACTAATACAAGTGCAAAAGTGGTTTCCTGCACCAACACAAGTGCGAAAAGTGTTTTTTCAACACTAACACAAGTGCGAAAAGTGGTTTTTCAACACTAACACAAGTGCGAAAAGTGTTTTTTCAACACTAACACAAGTGCGAAAAGTGGTTTTTCAACACTAACACAAGTGCGAAAAGTGGTTTTTCCACACTAATACAAGTGCAAAAGTGGTTTCCTGCACCAACACAAGTGCGAAAAATGTTTTTTCAACACTATCACAAGTGCAAAAAGTGTTTTTCCACACTAATACAAGTGCAAAAGTGGTTTCCTGCACCAACACAAGTGCGAAAAGTGGTTTTTCAACACTATCACAAGTGCAAAAAGTGTTTTTTCCACACTAATACAAGTGCAAAAGTGGTTTCCTGCACCAACACAAGTGCGAAAAGTGGTTTTTCAACACTAACACAAGTGCGAAAAGTGGTTTTTCAACACTAACACAAGTGCAAAAAGTGTTTTTTCCACACTAATACAAGTGCAAAAGTGGTTTCCTGCACCAACACAAGTGCGAAAAGTGGTTTTTCAACACTATCACAAGTGCAAAAAGTGTTTTTTCCACACTAATACAAGTGCAAAAAGTGGTTTTGCCACACTAATACAAGTGCAAAAGTGGTTTCCTGAACCAACACAAGTGCGAAAAGTGGTTTTTCAACACTAACACAAGTGCGAAAAGTGGTTTTTCAACACTATCACAAGTGCAAAAAGTGTTTTTTCCACACTAATACAAGTGCAAAAGTGGTTTCCTGCACCAAAACAAGTGCGAAAAGTGGTTTTTCAACACTAACACAAGTGCGAAAAGTGGTTTTGCCACACTAATACAAGTGCAAAAGTGGTTTCCTGAACCAACACAAGTGCGAAAAGTGGTTTTTCAACACTAACACAAGTGCGAAAAGTGGTTTTTCAACACTATCACAAGTGCAAAAAGTGTTTTTTCCACACTAATACAAGTGCAAAAGTGGTTTCCTGCACCAACACAAGTGCGAAAAGTGGTTTTTCAACACTAACACAAGTGCAAAAAGTGGTTTTTCAACACTAACACAAGTGCGAAAAGTGGTTTTTCCACACTAGTACAAGTGAAAAAGTGGTGTCCTGCACCAACACAAGTGCGAAAAGTGGTTTTTCAACACTAACACAAGTGCAAAAAGTGGTTTTTCAACACTATCACAAGTGCAAAAAGTGGTTTTTCCACACTAATACAAGTGCAAAAGTGGTTTCCTGCACCAACACAAGTGCGAAAAGTGGTTTTTCAACACTAACACAAGTGCAAAAAGTGGTTTTTCCACACTAGTACAAGTGAAAAAGTGGTGTCCTGCACCAACACAAGTGCGAAAAGTGGTTTTTCAACACTAACACAAGTGCGAAAAGTGGTTTTTCAACACTATCACAAGTGCAAAAAGTGTTTTTTCCACACTAATACAAGTGCAAAAGTGGTTTCCTGCACCAACACAAGTGCGAAAAGTGGTTTTTCAACACAAACACAAGTGCGAAAAGTGGTTTTTCAACACTAACACAAGTGCGAAAAGTGTTTTTCCCACACTAATACAAGTGCAAAAGTGGTTTCCTGCACCAACACAAGTGCGAAAAGTGGTTTTTCAACACTAACACATGTGCGAAAAGTGGTTTTTCAACACTAACACAAGTGCGAAAAGTGTTTTTTCCACAATAATACAAGTGCAAAAGTGGTTTCCTGCACCAACACAAGTGCGAAAAGTGGTTTTTCAACACTAACACAAGTGCGAAAAGTGGTTTTTCAACACTAACACAAGTGCGAAAAGTGGTTTTTCAACACTAACACAAGTGCGAAAAGTGGTTTTTCCACACTAATACAAGTGCAAAAGTGGTTTCCTGCACCAACACAAGTGCGAAAAATGTTTTTTCAACACTATCACAAGTGCAAAAAGTGTTTTTTCCACACTAATACAAGTGCAAAAGTGGTTTCCTGCACCAACACAAGTGCGAAAAGTGGTTTTTCAACACTATCACAAGTGCAAAAAGTGTTTTTTCCACACTAATACAAGTGCAAAAGTGGTTTCCTGCACCAACACAAGTGCGAAAAGTGGTTTTTCAACACTAACACAAGTGCGAAAAGTGGTTTTTCAACACTAACACAAGTGCAAAAAGTGTTTTTTCCACACTAATACAAGTGCAAAAGTGGTTTCCTGCACCAACACAAGTGCGAAAAGTGGTTTTTCAACACTATCACAAGTGCAAAAAGTGTTTTTTCCACACTAATACAAGTGCAAAAGTGGTTTCCTGCACCAACACAAGTGCGAAAAGTGGTTTTTCAACACTAACACAAGTGCGAAAAGTGGTTTTTCAACACTAACACAAGTGCGAAAAGTGGTTTTTCAACACTATCAGAAGTGCAAAAAGAGTTTTTTCCACACTAATACAAGTGCAAAAGTGGTTTCCTGCACCAACACAAGTGCGAAAAGTTGTTTTTCAACACTAACACAAGTGCGAAAAGTGGGTTTTTCAACACTAACACAAGTGCGAAAAGTGGTTTTTCAACACTATCACAAGTGCAAAAAGTGTTTTTTCCACACTAATACAAGTGTAAAAGTGGTTTCCTGCACCAACACAAGTGCGAAAAGTGGTTTTTCAACACTAACACAAGTGCGAAAAGTGGTTTTTCAACACTAACACAAGTGCGAAAAGTGGTTTCCTGCACCAAGACAAGTGCGAAAAGTGGTTTTTCCACACTAATACAAGTGTAAAAGTGGTTTCCTGCACCAACACAAGTGCGAAAAGTGGTTTTTCAACACTAACACAAGTGCGAAAAGTGGTTTTTCAACACTATCACAAGTGCAAAAAGTGTTTTTGCCACACTAATACAAGTGCAAAAGTGGTTTCCTGTACCAACACAAGTGCGAAAAGTGGTTTTTCAACACTAACACAAGTGCGAAAAGTGTTTTTTCAACACTAACACAAGTGCGAAAAGTGATTTTTCCACAGTAATACAAGTGCAAAAGTGGTTTCCTGCACCAACACAAGTGCGAAAAGTGGTTTTTCAACACTAACACAAGTGCGAAAAGTGGTTTTTCAACACTAACACAAGTGCGAAAAGTGGTTTTTCCACACTAATACAAGTGCAAAAGTGGTTTCCTGCACCAACACAAGTGTGAAAAGTGGTTTTTCAACACTAACACAAGTGCGAAAAGTGGTTTTTCAACACTATCACAAGTGCGAAAAGTGGTTTTCTGCACCAACACAAGTGCGAAAAGTGGTTTTTCCACACTAATACAAGTGTAAAAGTGGTTTCCTGCACCAACACAAGTGCGAAAAGTGGTTTTTCAACACTAACACAAGTGCGAAAAGTGGTTTTTCAACACTATCACAAGTGCAAAAAGTGTTTTTTCCACACTAATACAAGTGCAAAAGTGGTTTCCTGCACCAACACAAGTGCGAAAAGTGGTTTTTCAACACTAACACAAGTGCGAAAAGTGGTTTTTCAACACTAACACAAGTGCGAAAAGTGGTTTTTCCACACTAATACAAGTGCAAAAGTGGTTTCCTGCACCAACACAAGTGCGAAAAGTGGTTTTTCAACACTAACACAAGTGCGAAAAGTGGTTTTTCAACACTATCACAAGTGCAAATGTGTTTTTTCCACACTAATACAAGTGCAAAAGTGGTTTCCTGCACCAAAAGAAGTGCGAAAAGTGGTTTTTCAACACTAACACATGTGCGAAAAGTGGTTTTTCAACACTAACACAAGTGCGAAAAGTGGTTTTTCCACACTAATACAAGTGCAAAAGTGGTTTCCTGCACCAACACAAGTGCGAAAAGTGGTTTTTCAACACTAACATAAGTGCGAAAAGTGGTTTTTCAACACTATCACAAGTGCAAAAAGTGTTTTTTCCACACTAATACAAGTGCAAAAGTGGTGTCCTGCACCAACACAAGTGCGAAAAGTGGTTTTTCAACACGAACACAAGTGCGAAAAGTGGTTTTTCAACACTAACACAAGTGCAAAAAGTGTTTTTTCCACACTAATACAAGTGCAAAAGTGGTTTCCTGCACCAACACAAGTGCGAAAAGTGGTTTTTCAACACTAACATATGTGCGAAAAGTGGTCTTTCAACAGTAACACAAGTGCGAAAAGTGTTTTTTTCCACACCAATACAAGTGCAAAAGTGGTTTCCTGCACCAACACAAGTGCGAAAAGTGGTTTTTCAACACTAACACAAGTGCGAAAAGTGGTTTTTCAACACTAACACAAGTGCGAAAAGTGGTTTTTCAACACTAACACAAGTGCGAAAAGTGTTTTTTCCACACTATTACAAGTGCAAAAGTGGTTTCCTGCACCAACACAAGTGCGAAAAGTGGTTTTTCAACACTAACACAAGTGCGAAAAGTGGTTTTTCAACACTATCACAAGTGCAAAAAGTGTTTTTACCACACTAATACAAGTGCAAAAGTGGTTTCCTGCACCAACACAAGTGCGAAAAGTGGTTTTTCAACACTAACACAAGTGCAAAAAGTGGTTTTGCAACACTAACACAAGTGCGAAAAGTGGTTTTGCCACACTAATACAAGTGCAAAAGTGGTTTTTCCACACTAATACAAGTGCAAAAGTGGTATCCTGCACCAACACAACTGCGAAAAGTGGTTTTTCAACACTAACCCAAGTGCGAAAAGTGATTTTTCAACACTAACACAAGTGCGAAAAGTGGTTTTGCCACACTAATACAAGTGCAAAAGTGGTTTCCTGCACCAACACAATTGCGAAAAGTGGTTTTTCAACACTAACACAAGTGCGAAAAGTGGTTTTTCAACACTATCACAAGTGCAAAAAGAGTTTTTTCCACACTAATACAAGTGCAAAAGTGGTTTCCTGCACCAACACAAGTGTGAAAAGTGGTTTTTCAACACTAACACAAGTGCGAAAAGTGGTTTTTCAACACTAACGCAAGTGCGAAAAGTGGTTTTTCAACACTAACACAAGTGCGAAAAGTGGTTTTTCAACACTATCACAAGTGCAAAAAGTGTTTTTTCCACACTAATACAAGAGTAAAAGTGGTTTCCTGCACCAACACAAGTGCGAAAAGTGGTTTTTCCACACTAATACAAGTGTAAAAGTGGTTTCCTGCACCAACACAAGTGCGAAAAGTGGTTTTTCAACACTAACACAAGTGCGAAAAGTGGTTTTTCAACACAAACACAAGTGCGAAAAGTGGTTTTTCAACACTATCACAAGTGCAAAAAGTGTTTTTTCCACACTAATACAAGTGCAAAAGTGGTTTCCTGCACCAACACAAGTGTGAAAAGTGGTTTTTCAACACTAACACAAGTGCGAAAAGTGGTTTTTCAACACTAATACAAGTGCGAAAAGTGGTTTTTCAACACTAACACAAGTACGAAAAGTGGTTTTTCCACACTAATAGAAGTGCAAAAGTGGTTTCCTGCACCAACACAAGTGCGAAAAGTGGTTTTTCAACACTAACACAAGTGCGAAAAGTGGTTTTTCAACACTATCACAAGTGCAAAAAGTGTTTTTTCCACACTAATACAAGTGCAAAAGTGGTTTCCTGCACTAACACAAGTGCGAAAAGTGGTTTTTCAACACTAACACAAGTGCGAAAAGTGGTTTTTCAACACTAACACAAGTGCGAAAAGTGGTTTTTCCACACTAATACAAGTGCAAAAGTGGTTTCCTGCACCAACACAAGTGCGAAAAGTGTTTTTTCAACACTAACACAAGTGCGAAAAGTGGTTTTTCAACACTATCACAAGTGCAAAAAGTGTTTTTTCCACACTAATACAAGTGCAAAAGTGGTTTCCTGCACCAACACAAGTGCGAAAAGTGTTTTTTCAACACTAACACAAGTGCGAAAAGTGGTTTTTCAACACTAACACAAGTGCGAAAAGTGTTTTTTCAACACTAACACAAGTGCGAAAAGTGGTTTTTCAACACTAACACAAGTGCGAAAAGTGGTTTTTCCACACTAATACAAGTGCAAAAGTGGTTTCCTGCACCAACACAAGTGTGAAAAGTGGTTTTTCAACACTAACACAAGTGCGAAAAGTGGTTTTTCAACACTATCACAAGTGCGAAAAGTGGTTTTCTGCACCAACACAAGTGCGAAAAGTGGTTTTTCCACACTAATACAAGTGTAAAAGTGGTTTCCTGCACCAACACAAGTGCGAAAAGTGGTTTTTCAACACTAACACAAGTGCGAAAAGTGGTTTTTCAACACTATCACAAGTGCAAAAAGTGTTTTTTCCACACTAATACAAGTGCAAAAGTGGTTTCCTGCACCAACACAAGTGCGAAAAGTGGTTTTTCAACACTAACACAAGTGCGAAAAGTGGTTTTTCAACACTAACACAAGTGCGAAAAGTGGTTTTTCCACACTAATACAAGTGCAAAAGTGGTTTCCTGCACCAACACAAGTGCGAAAAGTGGTTTTTCAACACTAACACAAGTGCGAAAAGTGGTTTTTCAACACTATCACAAGTGCAAATGTGTTTTTTCCACACTAATACAAGTGCAAAAGTGGTTTCCTGCACCAAAAGAAGTGCGAAAAGTGGTTTTTCAACACTAACACATGTGCGAAAAGTGGTTTTTCAACACTAACACAAGTGCGAAAAGTGGTTTTTCCACACTAATACAAGTGCAAAAGTGGTTTCCTGCACCAACACAAGTGCGAAAAGTGGTTTTTCAACACTAACATAAGTGCGAAAAGTGGTTTTTCAACACTATCACAAGTGCAAAAAGTGTTTTTTCCACACTAATACAAGTGCAAAAGTGGTGTCCTGCACCAACACAAGTGCGAAAAGTGGTTTTTCAACACGAACACAAGTGCGAAAAGTGGTTTTTCAACACTAACACAAGTGCAAAAAGTGTTTTTTCCACACTAATACAAGTGCAAAAGTGGTTTCCTGCACCAACACAAGTGCGAAAAGTGGTTTTTCAACACTAACATATGTGCGAAAAGTGGTCTTTCAACAGTAACACAAGTGCGAAAAGTGTTTTTTTCCACACCAATACAAGTGCAAAAGTGGTTTCCTGCACCAACACAAGTGCGAAAAGTGGTTTTTCAACACTAACACAAGTGCGAAAAGTGGTTTTTCAACACTAACACAAGTGCGAAAAGTGGTTTTTCAACACTAACACAAGTGCGAAAAGTGTTTTTTCCACACTATTACAAGTGCAAAAGTGGTTTCCTGCACCAACACAAGTGCGAAAAGTGGTTTTTCAACACTAACACAAGTGCGAAAAGTGGTTTTTCAACACTATCACAAGTGCAAAAAGTGTTTTTACCACACTAATACAAGTGCAAAAGTGGTTTCCTGCACCAACACAAGTGCGAAAAGTGGTTTTTCAACACTAACACAAGTGCAAAAAGTGGTTTTGCAACACTAACACAAGTGCGAAAAGTGGTTTTGCCACACTAATACAAGTGCAAAAGTGGTTTTTCCACACTAATACAAGTGCAAAAGTGGTATCCTGCACCAACACAACTGCGAAAAGTGGTTTTTCAACACTAACCCAAGTGCGAAAAGTGATTTTTCAACACTAACACAAGTGCGAAAAGTGGTTTTGCCACACTAATACAAGTGCAAAAGTGGTTTCCTGCACCAACACAATTGCGAAAAGTGGTTTTTCAACACTAACACAAGTGCGAAAAGTGGTTTTTCAACACTATCACAAGTGCAAAAAGAGTTTTTTCCACACTAATACAAGTGCAAAAGTGGTTTCCTGCACCAACACAAGTGTGAAAAGTGGTTTTTCAACACTAACACAAGTGCGAAAAGTGGTTTTTCAACACTAACGCAAGTGCGAAAAGTGGTTTTTCAACACTAACACAAGTGCGAAAAGTGGTTTTTCAACACTATCACAAGTGCAAAAAGTGTTTTTTCCACACTAATACAAGAGTAAAAGTGGTTTCCTGCACCAACACAAGTGCGAAAAGTGGTTTTTCCACACTAATACAAGTGTAAAAGTGGTTTCCTGCACCAACACAAGTGCGAAAAGTGGTTTTTCAACACTAACACAAGTGCGAAAAGTGGTTTTTCAACACAAACACAAGTGCGAAAAGTGGTTTTTCAACACTATCACAAGTGCAAAAAGTGTTTTTTCCACACTAATACAAGTGCAAAAGTGGTTTCCTGCACCAACACAAGTGTGAAAAGTGGTTTTTCAACACTAACACAAGTGCGAAAAGTGGTTTTTCAACACTAATACAAGTGCGAAAAGTGGTTTTTCAACACTAACACAAGTACGAAAAGTGGTTTTTCCACACTAATAGAAGTGCAAAAGTGGTTTCCTGCACCAACACAAGTGCGAAAAGTGGTTTTTCAACACTAACACAAGTGCGAAAAGTGGTTTTTCAACACTATCACAAGTGCAAAAAGTGTTTTTTCCACACTAATACAAGTGCAAAAGTGGTTTCCTGCACTAACACAAGTGCGAAAAGTGGTTTTTCAACACTAACACAAGTGCGAAAAGTGGTTTTTCAACACTAACACAAGTGCGAAAAGTGGTTTTTCCACACTAATACAAGTGCAAAAGTGGTTTCCTGCACCAACACAAGTGCGAAAAGTGTTTTTTCAACACTAACACAAGTGCGAAAAGTGGTTTTTCAACACTATCACAAGTGCAAAAAGTGTTTTTTCCACACTAATACAAGTGCAAAAGTGGTTTCCTGCACCAACACAAGTGCGAAAAGTGTTTTTTCAACACTAACACAAGTGCGAAAAGTGGTTTTTCAACACTAACACAAGTGCGAAAAGTGTTTTTTCAACACTAACACAAGTGCGAAAAGTGGTTTTTCAACACTAACACAAGTGCGAAAAGTGGTTTTTCCACACTAATAGTCTAGTAGGAAGACTAGGTCCCCCTGCACCCCCCGGAGATATACTTCTAATCAGTGTTTCTAGATTGGAAAAAATGTGTAGAAAATGACTAGCTATGGCCCCAAGCTGAAAAAATGTCCCACATACCATTTTTATTCAAATTACTGCTGCCATTATCAAAAAAACGATTTTTGACATATCTCAGCCAATATTGCAGATAATTGAAAAATGAAGGTGTCTAGACCCATGTTTTGAAGGGCATAGATCATGATAGAACTATTCATAACATGATTACATGTGTCTATGGTATACTAGTATGCTAATTAGTGCTTTATTTACAAAATAATCACAGTTTTACGAAATAATAGACTCATATTAAGGTCCGTCTACACAGACGTTAACACAAAGTTTTATTTTTCTAAATATTACAACTGTCAAAATAGTCCTAGCACTCAATGTGACCACTCTTCTCTTGCTTGTTTTAGATAAACATCATTAGCATTAGTGATTCTACACTGAGTCAGTGTAGTATCAGTCAGTGTAGTCAGTGTAGTAGCCATGTAAAGTATCTCGACAAACTGCGATCAATTGTCGTACGCGTTTATTCACTCTGCCAATCAAGGCCCGATTCACAGCAGCGCCATCCTCTCCATTGCCTCACACACTGTTTTGAGGCAAAAGAGGGACTTTGCGTAGGCCTTTCCACTGAGAACACCTTTGAGAGATCCACTTGTTACTAGTTGTGCCTCAAAGAGAATCTCTGCATATCCAGAACCACGCATCTTGTGTCCAGTGAGCATCCCGATGTAGTTCATGGATGTGTGGAAGGGTCCAATCGTTACTACATGACTAGCAAATTCATTTGGCCAGCGCCAGATGATGGGAAGGGCTTTCATGCAGACACCCAGATCAAATGTATTCAGGACCCATCTCTGACCCACCTCAGCAGTTGCTGCCTCGGAACGCTTCAGTAGCTCACGAACAACTGCGTTGTCTGTGATCGGTTGGTGGATAGGCGTGCAGTAGTCGACTGTTGATTTGCTGGGTGGGGGAGAACCAGTTGCAGAGGTGAAACCCCCTAGCCCAGGCACAGGCTGCAGGCCACAGCTTCCGATGTATCTGATGAAGAGCCAGATGTAGTACTCTTGCATCGTAGTGGCATAGACTGTGTCATTCTCTGCTGGCGGTGTGAATGATGAGCCTTCAGGGAACTTCGGGCCAACGCGAGTAAAGTGCAAGGGTGGGAGAGTTTTTGGTGTGTCGACCTTCAGGCTACGCTGTTGTGACCTATTGATGGTAGGTAGCATTCGGTCCTTGCTGCTCTCGAACCCGGGCTTGACCTCCTGCACCATGATTCCTCCAGCACTGTTTACAATGTTGCTGCCGTGCACACTGGTAGTGGTTTTATTCAAGTTGTCCCACTCACAGTGGAATACAAGGTTGCCCTCTCCTGTCACAATTTGTGGTGTACGATAAGTTGAGACTTCATCCAGGACCTTGGCGAGAGCAGTTTCCAACTCCAAGGCGAAATCGTAGCTCTCAGAGTGTCCAAGCCTGTGTAGTATTGTGGTGAGCTGTTTGCTTCGGAACAGGTGCCTTACAGTCACACAGAGGAGAATGTGCTTTGGTAACTTCCATTTTCCATCTGACACTGCACGGCACAGATCTTGTCCAATGGAGAAGACCAGACGCTTCACCTTTTCTGTCTCGATGCCCTCCTTGCCAGTCATTAGCACGCTGAGAAAGCGGACAAGGTCTGGAGGTAGGATGTCTTCAGGATTGAGCTCCATGTCTTCAGCTGTTGGTGGCCATGGTTGGTCTTTACACTCTCTGAAAGCCTGTAGAATACCCTGGCGAAGTTGGAGGGCAACATTTTGGTTCTTGTTTGTGCTTCCGAGTGTGAATGCTCGTGCGAGAGCATTGGAAACTGTTATGTTTGAGCTGTGCACAAGCCAGAAAGAAATGACATCACATTTGTCATGATCAACCTTCGTGAAGTGGATATGCTCCTTGATTGGGTCATTCTGTAGGCGTTTCAGTAGTTTCTCTGACCGATAATTTGAGTTCTCATATCCATTCAGTTTCAGTTCCTCGACATAGAGCAAGCGCAAGGAAGAAAGCTGTAGAACTTTATTCTGCTGGATGACCTGGGTTTGAATGTGTTCCAGTACTGAGTTGAATGCCTTTTCATGGGCGGCTGACATGCAAGCCTGCTCCTTTGGTGCTTCGGCTCTGTGAATCGCACGCTCATAGTTGTAGAATGCTGTGCGGAAAGCTTTAAAACATGACGGATGGTGTTTGGCCTCACATGCAAAGAGGTCTTTGTTTTTCACCTTTCGATGGAGTCGATAGAGACCCATTTTCTCAGCCCGTGTTTCGATTTGCTCCCATGCATTTTCTTTGTTTTTAAAGGATGGGAAGGTTGTAGGCCTCTCAGTATTGCGATGAGCATCTTTGGTCTCAACTTTCTCACAAAATATACACTCTGGCGGGAAGATGGGTTCAGCAGAACCTCCTGGTTTACGAGGAGAGTGATGCCATGATGAGGTTGATGGCCCTGGTTCTGTATCATCTCCCAGACGATGAAAGTGGCGGACAAAGTGCTTATAACACTTGCTGTGATATCCTACTCTTTCTAGGTCATCAGGAAGAGTTGCCGGGATCTGATCACATACTGATTGCATACGACATGGGGAGTCATGCGGTTGGTTGAGACGTCTATCCCGGATCTTTTGAAGCAGTTGCAGTTTTTCTGAAGCAGATCCTTTAATTTTACGGAGGGGCGTGAAATCCCCATGATCAGACATGGATGGTACATGAAGGATGCATGTAGGAGGAGAGCTTTGGGCTGCAGGTTCTACACTCCGTTTTCTTTTGGGCATGCTTGCTGTCGATGTCTACCATCACTGTTAAATGACAAATAAGAAATCACGAATGATGTTAAAAGTGCCTGTGAAAGGAGGCTCTGAGTTTTCAGTGAGGTAACAGAGGTTCTGAGTCATGTTCTACACTAGGGTACTTTTTAGCTGACTAAACCATGTTTAGTGGCATCAAAAGTGCTAATAGCTAAAACATCTAAATTCTTCCACACTAACGTTAGCTATCTAGGCCAATGAAACATTGTGCTAAGTTACTGTAGCTAGCTCAGCTGTCGTGCCTCTTTCTGGTTCAATTCATATACAGAAGTCAACAGATATGTCTCATGTTTGGCATTAACAAAAGTTTAAGTTACACCGACATTAGGAACATACTGTACATAGATGAGGCTAGCTTTAACGTTAGCTAACATGGTGCTAGCTGGCTCAGCTGTTATTCTGCCTGTTTATGATTTCATGCAGAAACTGAAGTCAAGAGTGTGAGTAACATTATAGTTAGCATCTTACCTGGCTAGATTGGAGGATGAATACCAAGAACAACACACAGATGGAATGGAAGACTGAACTTTCAACTGAGGTATTCAATAACATCAACGTTACCAATTGATACGAGCGCGCGACATTACCAATTGATACGAGCGCGCGAGCGCGCATGTTACATGGATGGAAATGTAAAATGGCAGCTATAGCAGCACTAATTTGGATCTCTAGTCTGTCATTTCTGCACTGTGATTGGATAACATAAAAAAATATGTTTGGGAGTTAACAGCAGGAGTTGGTAGATTTTACGTGGGCTGGGTGAGAAACCTTTAAATAAGCAAGTGAAAATCTCTCGCAATACAAAGTCAATGGTGGGAAGAAAAGTTGAGTGGTACCAATGTTACTGCCAATGTCCCGCCCCTATGCAAGACTCAGGAGCATCTTGTTGACATTTAACCTTGAAAATACCTGGGTTTAGACCCCTTATGTACCATGTTAAGTTATCTGCAGTATTAACGTATCCTTATCATTTGTAAAACTGATTATTTTGTAATTACAGCATTAATATGCATACTAGTATACCATAGACACATGTAATCATGTTATGAATAGTTCTATCATGATCTATGCCCTTCAAAACATGGGTCTAGACACCTTCATTTTTCAATTATCTGCAATATTGGCTGAGATATGTCAAAAATCGTTTTTTTGATAATGGCAGCAGTAATTTGCATAAAATGGTATGTGGGACATTTTTTCAGCTTGGGGCCATAGCTAGTCATTTTCTACACATTTTTTCCAATCTAGAAACACTGATTAGAAGTATATCTCCGGGGGGTGCAGGGGGACCTAGTCTTCCTACTAGACTAAAGTGCAAAAGTGGTTTCCTGCACCAACACAAGTGCGAAAAGTGGTTTTTCAACACTAACACAAGTGCGAAAAGTGGTTTTTCAACACTAACACAAGTGCGAAAAGTGGTTTTTCAACACTATCACAAGTGCAAAAAGTGTTTTTACCACACTAATACAAGTGCAAAAGTGGTTTCCTGCACCAACACAAGTGCGAAAAGTGGTTTTTCAACACTAATACAAGTGCGAAAAGTGGTTTTTCCACACTAATACAAGTGCAAAAGTGGTTTCCTGCACCAACACAAGTGCGAAAAGTGGTTTTTCAACACTAACACAAGTTTGAAAAGTGGTTTTTCAACACTATCACAAGTGCAAAAAGTGTTTTTTCCACACTAATACAAGTGCAAAAGTGGTATCCTGCACCAACACAACTGCGAAAAGTGGTTTTTCAACACTAACCCAAGTGCGAAAAGTGGTTTTTCAACACTAACACATGTGCGAAAAGTGGTTTTTCCACACTAATACAAGTGCAAAAGTGGTTTCCTGCACCAACACAATTGCGAAAAGTGGTTTTTCAACACTAACACAAGTGCGAAAAGTGGTTTTTCAACAAAAATCACAAGTGCAAAAAGAGTTTTTTCCACACTAATACAAGTGCAAAAGTGGTTTCCTGCAACAACACAAGTGTGAAAAGTGGTTTTTCAACACTAAGACAAGTGCGAAAAGTGGTTTTTCAACACTAACACAAGTGCGAAAAGTGGTTTTTCAACACTAACACAAGTGCGAAAAGTGGTTTTTCAACACTATCACAAATGCAAAAAGTGTTTTTTCCACACTAATACAAGTGTAAAAGTGGTTTCCTGCACCAACACAAGTGCGAAAAGTGGTTTTTCAACACTAACACAAGTGCGATAAGCAGTTTTTCAAAACTAACACAAGTGCGAAAAGTGGTTTTCTGCACCAACACAAGTGCGAAAAGTGGTTTTTCCACACTAATACAAGTGTAAAAGTGGTTTCCTGCACCAAAACAAGTGCGAAAAGTGGTTTTTCAACACTAACACAAGTGCGAAAAGTGGTTTTTCAACACTAACACAAGTGCGAAAAGTGGTTTTTCAACACTATCACAAGTGCAAAAAGTGTTTTTTCCACACTAATACAAGTGCAAAAGTGGTTTCCTGCACCAACACAAGTGTGAAAAGTGGTTTTTCAACACTAACACAAGTGCGAAAAGTGGTTTTTCAACACTAACACAAGTGCGAAAAGTGGTTTTTCAACACTAACATAAGTACGAAAAGTGGTTTTTCCACACTAATAGAAGTGCAAAAGTGGTTTCCTGCACCAACACAAGTGCGAAAAGTGGTTTTTCAACACTAACACAAGTGTGAAAAGTGGTTTTTCAACACTATCACAAGTGCAAAAAGTGTTTTTTCCACACTAATACAAGTGCAAAAGTGGTTTCCTGCACCAACACAAGTGCGAAAAGTGGTTTTTCAACACTAACACAAGTGCGAAAAGTGGGTTTTCAACACTAACACAAGTGCGAAAAGTGGTTTTTCCACACTAATACAAGTGCAAAAGTGGTTTCCTGAACCAACACAAGTGCGAAAAGTGGTTTTTCAACACTAACACAAGTGCGAAAAGTGGTTTTTCAACACTATCACAAGTGCAAAAAGTGTTTTTTCCACACTAATACAAGTGTAAAAGTGGTTTCCTGCACCAACACAAGTGCGAAAAGTGGTTTTTCAACACTAACACAAGTGCGAAAAGTGGTTTTTCAACACTAACACAAGTGCGAAAAGTGGTTTTTCCACACTAGTACAAGTGAAAAAGTGGTGTCCTGCACCAACACAAGTGCGAAAAGTGGTTTTTCAACACTAACACAAGTGCGAAAAGTGGTTTTTCAACACTATCACAAGTGCAAAAAGTGTTTTTTCCACACTAATACAAGTGCAAAAGTGGTTTCCTGCACCAACACAAGTGCGAAAAGTGGTTTTTCAACACTAACACAAGTGCGAAAAGTGGTTTTTCAACACTAACACAAGTGCGAAAAGTGGTTTTTCCACACTAATACAAGTGCAAAAGTGGTTTCCTGCACCAACACAAGTGCGAAAAGTTGTTTTTCAACACTAACACAAGTGCGAAAAGTGGTTTTTCAACACTATCACAAGTGCAAAAAGTGTTTTTTCCACACTAATACAAGTGCAAAAGTGGTTTCCTGCACCAACACAAGTGCGAAAAGTGGTTTTTCAACACAAACACAAGTGCGAAAAGTGGTTTTTCAACACTAACACAAGTGCGAAAAGTGTTTTTTCCACACTAATACAAGTGCAAAAGTGGTTTCCTGCACCAACACAAGTGCGAAAAGTGGTTTTTCAACACTAACACATGTGCGAAAAGTGGTTTTTCAACACTAACACAAGTGCGAAAAGTGTTTTTTCCACAATAATACAAGTGCAAAAGTGGTTTCCTGCACCAACACAAGTGCAAAAAGTGGTTTTTCAACACTAACACAAGTGCGAAAAGTGGTTTTTCAACACTAACACAAGTGCGAAAAGTGGTTTTTCAACACTAACACAAGTGCGAAAAGTGGTTTTTCCACACTAATACAAGTGCAAAAGTGGTTTCCTGCACCAACACAAGTGCGAAAAATGTTTTTTCAACACTAACACAAGTGCGAAAAGTGGTTTTTCAACACTATCACAAGTGCAAAAAGTGTTTTTTCCACATTAATACAAGTGCAAAAGTGGTTTCCTGCACCAACACAAGTGCGAAAAGTGGTTTTTCAACACTAACACAAGTGCGAAAAGTGGTTTTTCAACACTAACACAAGTGCGAAAAGTGGTTTTTCAACACTATCAGAAGTGCAAAAAGAGTTTTTTCCACACTAATACAAGTGTAAAAGTGGTTTCCTGCACCAACACAAGTGCGAAAAGTGGTTTTTCAACACTAACACAAGTGCGAAAAGTGGTTTTTCAACACTAACACAAGTGCGAAAAGTGGTTTCCTGCACCAAGACAAGTGCGAAAAGTGGTTTTTCCACACTAATACAAGTGTAAAAGTGGTTTCCTGCACCAACACAAGTGCGAAATGTGGTTTTTCAACACTAACACAAGTGCGAAAAGTGGTTTTTCAACACTATCACAAGTGCAAAAAGTGTTTTTTCCACACTAATACAAGTGCAAAAGTGGTTTCCTGTACCAACACAAGTGCGAAAAGTGGTTTTTCAACACCAACACAGGTGCGAAAAGTGTTTTTTCAACACTAACACAAGTGCGAAAAGTGATTTTTCCACAGTAATACAAGTGCAAAAGTGGTTTCCTGCACCAACACAAGTGCAAAAAGTGGTTTTTCAACACTAACACAAGTGCGAAAAGTGGTTTTTCAACACTATCACAAGTGCAAAAAGTGTTTTTTACACACTAATACAAGTGCAAAAGTGGTTTCCTGCACTAACACAAGTGCGAAAAGTGGTTTTTCAACACTAACACAAGTGCGAAAAGTGGTTTTTCAACACTATCACAAGTGCAAAAAGTGGTTTTTCCACACTAATACAAGTGCAAAAGTGGTTTCCTGCACTAACACAAGTGCGAAAAGTGGTTTTTCAACACTAACACAAGTGCGAAAAGTGGTTTTTCAACACTAACACAAGTGCGAAAAGTGGTTTTTCCACACTAATACAAGTGCAAAAGTGGTTTCCTGCACCAACACAAGTGCGAAAAGTGTTTTTTCAACACTAACACAAGTGCGAAAAGTGGTTTTTCAACACTAACACAAGTGCAAAAAGTGGTTTTGCAACACTAACACAAGTGCGAAAAGTGGTTTTGCCACACTAACACAAGTGCGAAAAGTGTTTTTTCAACACTAACACAAGTGCGAAAAGTGGTTTTTCAACACTAACACAAGTGCAAAAAGTGGTTTTTCAACACTAACACAAGTGCGAAAAGTGGTTTTTCAACACTAACACAAGTGCGAAAAGTGGTTTTTCCACACTAATACAAGTGCAAAAGTGGTTTCCTGCACCAACACAACTGCGAAAAGTGGTTTTTCAACACTAACCCAAGTGCAAAAAGTGATTTTTCAACACTAACACAAGTGCGAAAAGTGGTTTTGCCACACTAATACAAGTGCAAAAGTGGTTTCCTGCACCAACACAATTGCGAAAAGTGGTTTTTCAACACTAACACAAGTGCGAAAAGTGGTTTTTCAACACTATCACAAGTGCAAAAAGAGTTTTTTCCACACTAATACAAGTGCAAAAGTGGTTTCCTGCACCAACACAAGTGTGAAAAGTGGTTTTTCAACACTAACACAAGTGCGAAAAGTGGTTTTTCAACACTAACACAAGTGCGAAAAGTGGTTTTTCAACACTAACACAAGTGCGAAAAGTGGTTTTTCAACACTATCACAAGTGCAAAAAGTGTTTTTTCCACACTAATACAAGTGTAAAAGTGGTTTCCTGCACCAACACAAGTGCGAAAAGTGGTTTTTCCACACTAATACAAGTGTAAAAGTGGTTTCCTGCACCAACACAAGTGCGAAAAGTGGTTTTTCAACACTAACACAAGTGCGAAAAGTGGTTTTTCAACACAAACACAAGTGCGAAAAGTGGTTTTTCAACACTATCACAAGTGCAAAAATGTTTTTTCCACACTAATACAAGTGCAAAAGTGGTTTCCTGCTCCAACACAAGTGTGAAAAGTGGTTTTTCAGCGCTAACACAAGTGCGAAAAGTGGTTTTTCAACACTAATACAAGTGCGAAAAGTGGTTTTTCAACACTAACACAAGTACGAAAAGTGGTTTTTCCAAACTAATAGAAGTGCAAAAGTGGTTTCCTGCACCAACACAAGTGCGAAAAGTGGTTTTTCAACACTAACACAAGTGCGAAAAGTGGTTTTTAAACACTATCACAAGTGCAAAAAGTGTTTTTTCCACACTAATACAAGTGCAAAAGTGGTTTCCTGCACTAACACAAGTGCGAAAAGTGGTTTTTCAACACTAACACAAGTGCGAAAAGTGGTTTTTCAACACTAACACAAGTGCGAAAAGTGGTTTTTCCACACTAATACAAGTGCAAAAGTGGTTTCCTGCACCAACACAAGTGCGAAAAGTGTTTTTTCAACACTAACACAAGTGCGAAAAGTGGTTTTTCAACACTATCACAAGTGCAAAAAGTGTTTTTTCCACACTAATACAAGTGCAAAAGTGGTTTCCTGCACCAACACAAGTGCGAAAAGTGGTTTTTCAACACTAACACAAGTGCGAAAAGTGGTTTTTCAACACTAACACAAGTGCGAAAAGTGTTTTTTCAACACTAACACAAGTGCGAAAAGTGGTTTTTCAACACTAACACAAGTGCGAAAAGTGGTTTTTCCACACTAATACAAGTGCAAAAGTGGTTTCCTGCACCAACACAAGTGCGAAAAGTGGTTTTTCAACACTAACACAAGTGCGAAAAGTGGTTTTTCAACACTATCACAAGTGCAAAAAGTGTTTTTACCACACTAATACAAGTGCAAAAGTGGTTTCCTGCACCAACACAAGTGCGAAAAGTGGTTTTTCAACACTAACACAAGTGCGAAAAGTGGTTTTTCAACACTAACACAAGTGCGAAAAGTGGTTTTTCCACACTAATACAAGTGCAAAAGTGGTTTCCTGCACCAACACAAGTGCGAAAAGTGGTTTTTCAACACTAACACAAGTGCGAAAAGTGGTTTTTCAACACTATCACAAGTGCAAAAAGTGTTTTTTCCACACTAATACAAGTGCAAAAGTGGTTTCCTGCACCAACACAAGTGCGAAAAGTGGTTTTTCAACACAAACACAAGTGCGAAAAGTGGTTTTTCAACACTAACACAAGTGCGAAAAGTGTTTTTCCACACTAATACAAGTGCAAAAGTGGTTTCCTGCACCAACACAAGTGCGAAAAGTGGTTTTTCAACACTAACACATGTGCAAAAAGTGGTTTTTCAACACTAACACAAGTGCCAAAAGTGTTTTTTCCACAATAATACAAGTGCAAAAGTGGTTTGCTGCACCAACACAAGTGCGAAAAGTGGTTTTTCAACACTAACACAAGTGCGAAAAGTGGTTTTTCAACACTAACACAAGTGCGAAAAGTGGTTTTTCAACACTAACACAAGTGTGAAAAGTGGGTTTTCCACACTAATACAAGTGCAAAAGTGGTTTCCTGCACCAACACAAGTGCGAAAAATGTTTTTTCAACACTAACACAAGTGCGAAAAGTGGTTTTTCAACACTATCACAAGTGCAAAAAGTGTTTTTTCCACACTAATACAAGTGCAAAAGTGGTTTCCTGCACCAACACAAGTGCGAAAAGTGGTTTTTCAACACTAACACAAGTGCGAAAAGTGGGTTTTTCAACACTAACACAAGTGCGAAAAGTGGTTTTTCAACACTATTACAAGTGCAAAAAGTGTTTTTTCCACACTAATACAAGTGTAAAAGTGGTTTCCTGCACCAACACAAGTGCGAAAAGTGGTTTTTCAACACTAACACAAGTGCGAAAAGTGGTTTTTCAACACTAACACAAGTGCGAAAAGTGGTTTCCTGCACCAAGACAAGTGCGAAAAGTGGTTTTTCCACACTAATACAAGTGTAAAAGTGGTTTCCTGCACCAACACAAGTGCGAAATGTGGTTTTTCAACACTAACACAAGTGCGAAAAGTGGTTTTTCAACACTATCACAAGTGCAAAAAGTGTTTTTCCCACACTAATACAAGTGCAAAAGTGGTTTCCTGTACCAACACAAGTGCGAAAAGTGGTTTTTCAACACCAACACAGGTGCGAAAAGTGTTTTTTCAACACTAACACAAGTGCGAAAAGTGATTTTTCCACAGTAATACAAGTGCAAAAGTGGTTTCCTGCACCAACACAAGTGCGAAAAGTGGTTTTTCAACACTAACACAAATGCGAAAAGTGGTTTTTCAACACTATCACAAGTGCAAAAAGTGTTTTTTTCACACTAATACAAGTGCAAAAGTGGTTTCCTGCACTAACACAAGTGCGAAAAGTGGTTTTTCAACACTAACACAAGTGCAAAAAGTGGTTTTTCAACACTATCACAAGTGCAAAAAGTGGTTTTTCCACACTAATACAAGTGCAAAAGTGGTTTCCTGCACTAACACAAGTGCGAAAAGTGGTTTTTCAACACTAACACAAGTGCGAAAAGTGGTTTTTCAACACTAACACAAGTGCGAAAAGTGGTTTTTCCACACTAATACAAGTGCAAAAGTGGTTTCCTGCACCAACACAAGTGCGAAAAGTGTTTTTTCAACACTAACACAAGTGCGAAAAGTGGTTTTTCGACACTAACACAAGTGCAAAAAGTGGTTTTGCAACACTAACACAAGTGCGAAAAGTGGTTTCCTGCACTAACACAAGTGCGAAAAGTGGTTTTTCAACACTAACACAAGTGCGAAAAGTGGTTTTTCAACACTAACACAAGTGCGAAAAGTGGTTTTTCCACACTAATACAAGTGCAAAAGTGGTTTCCTGCACCAACACAAGTGCGAAAAGTGTTTTTTCAACACTAACACAAGTGCGAAAAGTGGTTTTTCGACACTAACACAAGTGCAAAAAGTGGTTTTGCAACACTAACACAAGTGCGAAAAGTGGTTTTGCCACACTAATACAAGTGCAAAAGTGGTTTTTCCACACTAATACAAGTGCAAAAGTGGTATCCTGCACCAACACAACTGCGAAAAGTGGTTTTTCAACACGAACCCAAGTGCGAAAAGTGATTTTTCAACACTAACACAAGTGCGAAAAGTGGTTTTGCCACACTAATACAAGTGCAAAAGTGGTTTCCTGCACCAACACAATTGCGAAAAGTGGTTTTTCAACACTAACACAAGTGCGAAAAGTGGTTTTTCAACACTATCACAAGTGCAAAAATAGTTTTTTCCACACTAATACAAGTGCAAAAGTGGTTTCCTGCACCAACACAAGTGTGAAAAGTGGTTTTTCAACACTAACACAAGTGCGAAAAGTGGTTTTTCAACACTAACACAAGTGCGAAAAGTGGTTTTTCAACACTAACACAAGTGCGAAAAGTGGTTTTTCAACACTATCACAAGTGCAAAAAGTGTTTTTTCCACACTAATACAAGTGTAAAAGTGGTTTCCTGCACCAACACAAGTGCGAAAAGTGGTTTTTCCACACTAATACAAGTGTAAAAGTGGTTTCCTGCACCAACACAAGTGCGAAAAGTGGTTTTTCAACACTAACACAAGTGCGAAAAGTGGTTTTTCAACACAAACACAAGTGCGAAAAGTGGTTTTTCAACACTATCACAAGTGCAAAAATGTTTTTTCCACACTAATACAAGTGCAAAAGTGGTTTCCTGCACCAACACAAGTGTGAAAAGTGGTTTTTCAGCGCTAACACAAGTGCGAAAAGTGGTTTTTCAACACTAATACAAGTGCGAAAAGTGGTTTTTCAACACTAACACAAGTGCGAAAAGTGGTTTTTCAACACTAACACAAGTGCAAAAAGTGTTTATACCACACTAATACAAGTGCAAAAGTGGTTTCCTGCACCAACACAAGTGCGAAAAGTGGTTTTTCAACACTAACACAAGTGCGAAAAGTGGTTTTTCAACACTAACACAAGTGCGAAAAGTGGTTTTTCCACACTAATACAAGTGCAAAAGTGGTTTCCTGCACCAACACAAGTGCGAAAAGTGGTTTTTCAACACTAACACAAGTTTGAAAAGTGGTTTTTCAACACGATCACAAGTGCAAAAAGTGTTTTTTCCACACTAATACAAGTGCAAAAGTGGTATCCTGCACCAACACAACTGCGAAAAGTGGTTTTTCAACACTAACCCAAGTGCGAAAAGTGGTTTTTCAACAATAACACATGTGCGAAAAGTGGTTTTTCCACACTAATACAAGTGCAAAAGTGGTTTCCTGCACCAACACAATTGCGAAAAGTGGTTTTTCAACACTAACACAAGTGCGAAAAGTGGTTTTTCAAAAAAATCACAAGTGCAAAAAGAGTTTTTTCCACACTAATACAAGTGCAAAAGTGGTTTCCTGCAACAACACAAGTGTGAAAAGTGGTTTTTCAACACTAAGACAAGTGCGAAAAGTGGTTTTTCAACACTAACACAAGTGCGAAAAGTGGTTTTTCAACACTAACACAAGTGCGAAAAGTGGTTTTTCAACACTATCACAAGTGCAAAAAGTGTTTTTTCCACACTAATACAAGTGTAAAAGTGGTTTCCTGCACCAACACAAGTGCGAAAAGTGGTTTTTCAACACTAACACAAGTGCAAAAAGTGGTTTTTCCACACTAATACAAGTGCAAAAGTGGTTTCCTGCACTAACACAAGTGCGAAAAGTGGTTTTTCAACACTAACACAAGTGCGAAAAGTGGTTTTTCAACACTAACACAAGTGTGAAAAGTGGTTTTTCCACACTAATACAAGTGCAAAAGTGGTTTCCTGCACCAACACAAGTGCGAAAAGTGTTTTTTCAACACTAACACAAGTGCGAAAAGTGGTTTTTCAACACTAACACAAGTGCAAAAAGTGGTTTTGCAACACTAACACAAGTGCGAAAAGTGGTTTTGCCACACTAACACAAGTGCGAAAAGTGTTTTTTCAACACTAACACAAGTGCGAAAAGTGGTTTTTCAACACTAACACAAGTGCAAAAAGTGGTTTTTCAACACTAACACAAGTGCGAAAAGTGGTTTTTCAACACTAACACAAGTGCGAAAAGTGGTTTTTCCACACTAATACAAGTGCAAAAGTGGTTTCCTGCACCAACACAACTGCGAAAAGTGGTTTTTCAACACTAACCCAAGTGCAAAAAGTGATTTTTCAACACTAACACAAGTGCGAAAAGTGGTTTTGCCACACTAATACAAGTGCAAAAGTGGTTTCCTGCACCAACACAATTGCGAAAAGTGGTTTTTCAACACTAACACAAGTGCGAAAAGTGGTTTTTCAACACTATCACAAGTGCAAAAAGAGTTTTTTCCACACTAATACAAGTGCAAAAGTGGTTTCCTGCACCAACACAAGTGTGAAAAGTGGTTTTTCAACACTAACACAAGTGCGAAAAGTGGTTTTTCAACACTAACACAAGTGCGAAAAGTGGTTTTTCAACACTAACACAAGTGCGAAAAGTGGTTTTTCAACACTATCACAAGTGCAAAAAGTGTTTTTTCCACACTAATACAAGTGTAAAAGTGGTTTCCTGCACCAACACAAGTGCGAAAAGTGGTTTTTCCACACTAATACAAGTGTAAAAGTGGTTTCCTGCACCAACACAAGTGCGAAAAGTGGTTTTTCAACACTAACACAAGTGCGAAAAGTGGTTTTTCAACACAAACACAAGTGCGAAAAGTGGTTTTTCAACACTATCACAAGTGCAAAAATGTTTTTTCCACACTAATACAAGTGCAAAAGTGGTTTCCTGCTCCAACACAAGTGTGAAAAGTGGTTTTTCAGCGCTAACACAAGTGCGAAAAGTGGTTTTTCAACACTAATACAAGTGCGAAAAGTGGTTTTTCAACACTAACACAAGTACGAAAAGTGGTTTTTCCAAACTAATAGAAGTGCAAAAGTGGTTTCCTGCACCAACACAAGTGCGAAAAGTGGTTTTTCAACACAAACACAAGTGCGAAAAGTGGTTTTTCAACACTATCACAAGTGCAAAAAGTGTTTTTTCCACACTAATACAAGTGCAAAAGTGGTTTCCTGCACTAACACAAGTGCGAAAAGTGGTTTTTCAACACTAACACAAGTGCGAAAAGTGGTTTTTCAACACTAACACAAGTGCGAAAAGTGGTTTTTCCACACTAATACAAGTGCAAAAGTGGTTTCCTGCACCAACACAAGTGCGAAAAGTGTTTTTTCAACACTAACACAAGTGCGAAAAGTGGTTTTTCAACACTATCACAAGTGCAAAAAGTGTTTTTTCCACACTAATACAAGTGCAAAAGTGGTTTCCTGCACCAACACAAGTGCGAAAAGTGGTTTTTCAACACTAACACAAGTGCGAAAAGTGGTTTTTCAACACTAACACAAGTGCGAAAAGTGTTTTTTCAACACTAACACAAGTGCGAAAAGTGGTTTTTCAACACTAACACAAGTGCGAAAAGTGGTTTTTCCACACTAATACAAGTGCAAAAGTGGTTTCCTGCACCAACACAAGTGCGAAAAGTGGTTTTTCAACACTAACACAAGTGCGAAAAGTGGTTTTTCAACACTATCACAAGTGCAAAAAGTGTTTTTACCACACTAATACAAGTGCAAAAGTGGTTTCCTGCACCAACACAAGTGCGAAAAGTGGTTTTTCAACACTAACACAAGTGCGAAAAGTGGTTTTTCAACACTAACACAAGTGCGAAAAGTGGTTTTTCCACACTAATACAAGTGCAAAAGTGGTTTCCTGCACCAACACAAGTGCGAAAAGTGGTTTTTCAACACTAACACAAGTGCGAAAAGTAGTTTTTCAACACTATCACAAGTGCAAAAAGTGTTTTTTCCACACTAATACAAGTGCAAAAGTGGTTTCCTGCACCAACACAAGTGCGAAAAGTGGTTTTTCAACACAAACACAAGTGCGAAAAGTGGTTTTTCAACACTAACACAAGTGCGAAAAGTGTTTTTTCCACACTAATACAAGTGCAAAAGTGGTTTCCTGCACCAACACAAGTGCGAAAAGTGGTTTTTCAACACTAACACATGTGCGAAAAGTGGTTTTTCAACACTAACACAAGTGCGAAAAGTGTTTTTTCCACAATAATACAAGTGCAAAAGTGGTTTCCTGCACCAACACAAGTGCGAAAAGTGGTTTTTCAACACTAACACAAGTGCGAAAAGTGGTTTTTCAACACTAACACAAGTGCGAAAAGTGGTTTTTCAACACTAACACAAGTGCGAAAAGTGGGTTTTCCACACTAATACAAGTGCAAAAGTGGTTTCCTGCACGAACACAAGTGCGAAAAATGTTTTTTCAACACTAACACAAGTGCGAAAAGTGGTTTTTCAACACTATCACAAGTGCAAAAAGTGTTTTTTCCACACTAATACAAGTGCAAAAGTGGTTTCCTGCACCAACACAAGTGCGAAAAGTGGTTTTTCAACACTAACACAAGTGCGAAAAGTGGGTTTTTCAACACTAACACAAGTGCGAAAAGTGGTTTTTCAACACTATTACAAGTGCAAAAAGTGTTTTTTCCACACTAATACAAGTGTAAAAGTGGTTTCCTGCACCAACACAAGTGCGAAAAGTGGTTTTTCAACACTAACACAAGTGCGAAAAGTGGTTTTTCAACACTAACACAAGTGCGAAAAGTGGTTTCCTGCACCAAGACAAGTGCGAAAAGTGGTTTTTCCACACTAATACAAGTGTAAAAGTGGTTTCCTGCACCAACACAAGTGCGAAATGTGGTTTTTCAACACTAACACAAGTGCGAAAAGTGGTTTTTCAACACTATCACAAGTGCAAAAAGTGTTTTTCCCACACTAATACAAGTGCAAAAGTGGTTTCCTGTACCAACACAAGTGCGAAAAGTGGTTTTTCAACACCAACACAGGTGCGAAAAGTGTTTTTTCAACACTAACACAAGTGCGAAAAGTGATTTTTCCACAGTAATACAAGTGCAAAAGTGGTTTCCTGCACCAACACAAGTGCGAAAAGTGGTTTTTCAACACTAACACAAGTGCGAAAAGTGGTTTTTCAACACTATCACAAGTGCAAAAAGTGTTTTTTACACACTAATACAAGTGCAAAAGTGGTTTCCTGCACTAACACAAGTGCGAAAAGTGGTTTTTCAACACTAACACAAGTGCAAAAAGTGGTTTTTCAACACTATCACAAGTGCAAAAAGTGGTTTTTCCACACTAATACAAGTGCAAAAGTGGTTTCCTGCACTAACACAAGTGCGAAAAGTGGTTTTTCAACACTAACACAAGTGCGAAAAGTGGTTTTTCAACACTAACACAAGTGCGAAAAGTGGTTTTTCCACACTAATACAAGTGCAAAAGTGGTTTCCTGCACCAACACAAGTGCGAAAAGTGTTTTTTCAACACTAACACAAGTGCGAAAAGTGGTTTTTCGACACTAACACAAGTGCAAAAAGTGGTTTTGCAACACTAACACAAGTGCGAAAAGTGGTTTTGCCACACTAATACAAGTGCAAAAGTGGTTTTTCCACACTAATACAAGTGCAAAAGTGGTATCCTGCACCAACACAACTGCGAAAAGTGGTTTTTCAACACTAACCCAAGTGCGAAAAGTGATTTTTCAACACTAACACAAGTGCGAAAAGTGGTTTTGCCACACTAATACAAGTGCAAAAGTGGTTTCCTGCACCAACACAATTGCGAAAAGTGGTTTTTCAACACTAACACAAGTGCGAAAAGTGGTTTTTCAACACTATCACAAGTGCAAAAAGAGTTTTTTCCACACTAATACAAGTGCAAAAGTGGTTTCCTGCACCAACACAAGTGTGAAAAGTGGTTTTTCAACACTAACACAAGTGCGAAAAGTGGTTTTTCAACACTAACACAAGTGCGAAAAGTGGTTTTTCAACACTAACACAAGTGCGAAAAGTGGTTTTTCAACACTATCACAAGTGCAAAAAGTGTTTTTTCCACACTAATACAAGTGTAAAAGTGGTTTCCTGCACCAACACAAGTGCGAAAAGTGGTTTTTCCACACTAATACAAGTGTAAAAGTGGTTTCCTGCACCAACACAAGTGCGAAAAGTGGTTTTTCAACACTAACACAAGTGCGAAAAGTGGTTTTTCAACACAAACACAAGTGCAAAAAGTGGTTTTTCAACACTATCACAAGTGCAAAAATGTTTTTTCCACACTAATACAAGTGCAAAAGTGGTTTCCTGCACCAACACAAGTGTGAAAAGTGGTTTTTCAGCGCTAACACAAGTGCGAAAAGTGGTTTTTCAACACTAATACAAGTGCGAAAAGTGGTTTTTCAACACTAACACAAGTGCGAAAAGTGGTTTTTCAACACTAACACAAGTGCAAAAAGTGTTTTTACCACACTAATACAAGTGCAAAAGTGGTTTCCTGCACCAACACAAGTGCGAAAAGTGGTTTTTCAACACTAACACAAGTGCGAAAAGTGGTTTTTCAACACTAACACAAGTGCGAAAAGTGGTTTTTCCACACTAATACAAGTGCAAAAGTGGTTTCCTGCACCAACACAAGTGCGAAAAGTGGTTTTTCAACACTAACACAAGTTTGAAAAGTGGTTTTTCAACACGATCACAAGTGCAAAAAGTGTTTTTTCCACACTAATACAAGTGCAAAAGTGGTATCCTGCACCAACACAACTGCGAAAAGTGGTTTTTCAACACTAACCCAAGTGCGAAAAGTGGTTTTTCAACAATAACACATGTGCGAAAAGTGGTTTTTCCACACTAATACAAGTGCAAAAGTGGTTTCC
Organism: Myxine glutinosa; assembly: GCF_964187855.1. NCBI lineage: Eukaryota > Metazoa > Chordata > Myxini > Myxiniformes > Myxinidae > Myxine > Myxine glutinosa. Next base: position 209,973 of record NW_027616581.1, read on the forward strand.
TGCACCAACACAATTGCGAAAAGTGGTTTTTCAACACTAACACAAGTGCGAAAAGTGGTTTTTCAAAAAAATCACAAGTGCAAAAAGAGTTTTTTCCACACTAATACAAGTGCAAAAGTGGTTTCCTGCAACAACACAAGTGTGAAAAGTGGTTTTTCAACACTAAGACAAGTGCGAAAAGTGGTTTTTCAACACTAACACAAGTGCGAAAAGTGGTTTTTCAACACTAACACAAGTGCGAAAAGTGGTTTTTCAACACTATCACAAGTGCAAAAAGTGTTTTTTCCACACTAATACAAGTGTAAAAGTGGTTTCCTGCACCAACACAAGTGCGAAAAGTGGTTTTTCAACACTAACACAAGTGCGAAAAGCAGTTTTTCAACACTAACACAAGTGCGAAAAGTGGTTTTCTGCACCAACACAAGTGCGAAAAGTGGTTTTTCCACACTAATACAAGTGTAAAAGTGGTTTCCTGCACCAACACAAGTGCGAAAAGTGGTTTTTCAACACTAACACAAGTGCGAAAAGTGGTTTTTCAACACTAACACAAGTGCGAAAAGTGGTTTTTCAACACTATCACAAGTGCAAAAAGTGTTTTTTCCACACTAATACAAGGGCAAAAGTGGTTTTTCAACACTAACACAAGTGCGAAAAGTGTTTTTTCCACACTAATACAAGTGCAAAAGTGGTTTCCTGCACCAACACAAGTGCGAAAAGTGGTTTTTCAACACTAACACAAGTGCGAAAAGTGGTTTTTCAACACTATCACAAGTGCAAAAAGTGTTTTTACCACACTAATACAAGTGCAAAAGTGGTTTCCTGCACCAACACAAGTGCGAAAAGTGGTTTTTCAACACTAACACAAGTGCGAAAAGTGGTTTTTCAACACTAACACAAGTGCGAAAAGTGGTTTTTCCACACTAATACAAGTGCAAAAGTGGTTTCCTGCACCAACACAGGTGCGAAAAGTGGTTTTTCAACACTAACACAAGTTTGAAAAGTGGTTTTTCAACACGATCACAAGTGCAAAAAGTGTTTTTTCCACACTAATACAAGTGCAAAAGTGGTATCCTGCACCAACACAACTGCGAAAAGTGGTTTTTCAACACTAACCCAAGTGCGAAAAGTGGTTTTTCAACAATAACACATGTGCGAAAAGTGGTTTTTCCACACTAATACAAGTGCAAAAGTGGTTTCCTGCACCAACACAATTGCGAAAAGTGTTTTTCCCACACTAATACAAGTGCAAAAGTGGTTTCCTGCACCAACACAAGTGCGAAAAGTGGTTTTTCAACACAAACACAAGTGCGAAAAGTGGTTTTTCAACACTAACACAAGTGCGAAAAGTGTTTTTTCCACACTAATACAAGTGCAAAAGTGGTTTCCTGCACCAACACAAGTGCGAAAAGTGGTTTTTCAACACTAACACATGTGCGAAAAGTGGTTTTTCAACACTAACACAAGTGCGAAAAGTGTTTTTTCCACAATAATACAAGTGCAAAAGTGGTTTCCTGCACCAACACAAGTGCGAAAAGTGGTTTTTCAACACTAACACAAGTGCAAAAAGTGGTTTTTCAACACTAACACAAGTGCGAAAAGTGGTTTTTCAACACTAACGTAAGTGCGAAAAGTGGTTTTTCCACACTAATACAAGTGCAAAAGTGGTTTCCTGCACCAACACAAGTGCGAAAAATGTTTTTTCAACACTAACACAAGTGCGAAAAGTGGTTTTTCAACACTATCACAAGTGCAAAAAGTGTTTTTTCCACACTAATACAAGTGCAAAAGTGGTTTCCTGCACCAACACAAGTGCGAAAAGTGGTTTTTCAACACTAACACAAGTGCGAAAAGTGGTTTTTCAACACTAACACAAGTGCGAAAAGTGGTTTTTCAACACTATCAGAAGTGCAAAAAGAGTTTTTTCCACACTAATACAAGTGTAAAAGTGGTTTCCTGCACCAACACAAGTGCGAAAAGTGGTTTTTCAACACTAACACAAGTGCGAAAAGTGGTTTTTCAACACTAACACAAGTGCGAAAAGTGGTTTCCTGCACCAAGACAAGTGCGAAAAGTGGTTTTTCCACACTAATACAAGTGTAAAAGTGGTTTCCTGCACCAACACAAGTGCGAAATGTGGTTTTTCAACACTAACACAAGTGCGAAAAGTGGTTTTTCAACACTATCACAAGTGCAAAAAGTGTTTTTTCCACACTAATACAAGTGCAAAAGTGGTTTCCTGTACCAACACAAGTGCGAAAAGTGGTTTTTCAACACCAACACAGGTGCGAAAAGTGTTTTTTCAACACTAACACAAGTGCGAAAAGTGATTTTTCCACAGTAATACAAGTGCAAAAGTGGTTTCCTGCACCAACACAAGTGCAAAAAGTGGTTTTTCAACACTAACACAAGTGCGAAAAGTGGTTTTTCAACACTATCACAAGTGCAAAAAGTGTTTTTTACACACTAATACAAGTGCAAAAGTGGTTTCCTGCACTAACACAAGTGCGAAAAGTGGTTTTTCAACACTAACACAAGTGCGAAAAGTGGTTTTTCAACACTATCACAAGTGCAAAAAGTGGTTTTTCCACACTAATACAAGTGCAAAAGTGGTTTCCTGCACTAACACAAGTGCGAAAAGTGGTTTTTCAACACTAACACAAGTGCGAAAAGTGGTTTTTCAACACTAACACAAGTGCGAAAAGTGGTTTTTCCACACTAATACAAGTGCAAAAGTGGTTTCCTGCACCAACACAAGTGCGAAAAGTGTTTTTTCAACACTAACACAAGTGCGAAAAGTGGTTTTTCAACACTATCACAAGTGCAAAAAGTGTTTTTTCCACACTAATACAAGTGCAAAAGTGGTTTCCTGCACCAACACAAGTGCGAAAAGTGGTTTTTCAACACTAACACAAGTGCGAAAAGTGGTTTTTCAACACTAACACAAGTGCGAAAAGTGTTTTTTCAACACTAACACAAGTGCGAAAAGTGGTTTTTCAACACTAACACAAGTGCGAAAAGTGGTTTTTCCACACTAATACAAGTGCAAAAGTGGTTTCCTGCACCAACACAAGTGCGAAAAGTGGTTTTTCAACACTAACACAAGTGCGAAAAGTGGTTTTTCAACACTATCACAAGTGCAAAAAGTGTTTTTACCACACTAATACAAGTGCAAAAGTGGTTTCCTGCACCAACACAAGTGCGAAAAGTGGTTTTTCAACACTAACACAAGTGCGAAAAGTGGTTTTTCAACACTAACACAAGTGCGAAAAGTGGTTTTTCCACACTAATACAAGTGCAAAAGTGGTTTCCTGCACCAACACAAGTGCGAAAAGTGGTTTTTCAACACTAACACAAGTGCGAAAAGTGGTTTTTCAACACTATCACAAGTGCAAAAAGTGTTTTTTCCACACTAATACAAGTGCAAAAGTGGTTTCCTGCACCAACACAAGTGCGAAAAGTGGTTTTTCAACACAAACACAAGTGCGAAAAGTGGTTTTTCAACACTAACACAAGTGCGAAAAGTGTTTTTTCCACACTAATACAAGTGCAAAAGTGGTTTCCTGCACCAACACAAGTGCGAAAAGTGGTTTTTCAACACTAACACATGTGCGAAAAGTGGTTTTTCAACACTAACACAAGTGCGAAAAGTGTTTTTTCCACAATAATACAAGTGCAAAAGTGGTTTCCTGCACCAACACAAGTGCGAAAAGTGGTTTTTCAACACTAACACAAGTGCGAAAAGTGGTTTTTCAACACTAACACAAGTGCGAAAAGTGGTTTTTCAACACTAACACAAGTGCGAAAAGTGGGTTTTCCACACTAATACAAGTGCAAAAGTGGTTTCCTGCACCAACACAAGTGCGAAAAATGTTTTTTCAACACTAACACAAGTGCGAAAAGTGGTTTTTCAACACTATCACAAGTGCAAAAAGTGTTTTTTCCACACTAATACAAGTGCAAAAGTGGTTTCCTGCACCAACACAAGTGCGAAAAGTGGTTTTTCAACACTAACACAAGTGCGAAAAGTGGGTTTTTCAACACTAACACAAGTGCGAAAAGTGGTTTTTCAACACTATTACAAGTGCAAAAAGTGTTTTTTCCACACTAATACAAGTGTAAAAGTGGTTTCCTGCACCAACACAAGTGCGAAATGTGGTTTTTCAACACCAACACAGGTGCGAAAAGTGTTTTTTCAACACTAACACAAGTGCGAAAAGTGATTTTTCCACAGTAATACAAGTGCAAAAGTGGTTTCCTGCACCAACACAAGTGCGAAAAGTGGTTTTTCAACACTAACACAAGTGCGAAAAGTGGTTTTTCAACACTATCACAAGTGCAAAAAGTGTTTTTTACACACTAATACAAGTGCAAAAGTGGTTTCCTGCACTAACACAAGTGCGAAAAGTGGTTTTTCAACACTAACACAAGTGCAAAAAGTGGTTTTTCAACACTATCACAAGTGCAAAAAGTGGTTTTTCCACACTAATACAAGTGCAAAAGTGGTTTCCTGCACTAACACAAGTGCGAAAAGTGGTTTTTCAACACTAACACAAGTGCGAAAAGTGGTTTTTCAACACTAACACAAGTGCGAAAAGTGGTTTTTCCACACTAATACAAGTGCAAAAGTGGTTTCCTGCACCAACACAAGTGCGAAAAGTGTTTTTTCAACACTAACACAAGTGCGAAAAGTGGTTTTTCGACACTAACACAAGTGCAAAAAGTGGTTTTGCAACACTAACACAAGTGCGAAAAGTGGTTTTGCCACACGAATACAAGTGCAAAAGTGGTTTCCTGCACCAACACAAGTGCGAAAAGTGGTTTTTCAACACTAACACAAGTGCGAAAAGTGGTTTTTCAACACTAACACAAGTGCGAAAAGTGGTTTTTCCACACTAATACAAGTGCAAAAGTGGTTTCCTGCACCAACACAAGTGCGAAAAGTGTTTTTTCAACACTAACACAAGTGCGAAAAGTGGTTTTTCCACACTAATACAAGTGCAAAAGTGGTATCCTGCACCAACACAACTGCGAAAAGTGGTTTTTCAACACTAACCCAAGTGCGAAAAGTGATTTTTCAACACTAACACAAGTGCGAAAAGTGGTTTTACCACACTAATACAAGTGCAAAAGTGGTTTCCTGCACCAACACAATTGCGAAAAGTGGTTTTTCAACACTAACACAAGTGCGAAAAGTGGTTTTTCAACACTATCACAAGTGCAAAAAGAGTTTTTTCCACACTAATACAAGTGCAAAAGTGGTTTCCTGCACCAACACAAGTGTGAAAAGTGGTTTTTCAACACTAACACAAGTGTGAAAAGTGGTTTTTCAACACTAACACAAGTGCGAAAAGTGGTTTTTCAACACTAACACAAGTGCGAAAAGTGGTTTTTCAACACTATCACAAGTGCAAAAAGTGTTTTTTCCACACTAATACAAGTGTAAAAGTGGTTTCCTGCACCAACACAAGTGCGAAAAGTGGTTTTTCCACACTAATACAAGTGTAAAAGTGGTTTCCTGCACCAACACAAGTGCGAAAAGTGGTTTTTCAACACTAACACAAGTGCGAAAAGTGGTTTTTCAACACAAACACAAGTGCGAAAAGTGGTTTTTCAACACTATCACAAGTGCAAAAATGTTTTTTCCACACTAATACAAGTGCAAAAGTGGTTTCCTGCACCAACACAAGTGTGAAAAGTGGTTTTTCAGCGCTAACACAAGTGCGAAAAGTGGTTTTTCAACACTAATACAAGTGTGAAAAGTGGTTTTTCAACACTAACACAAGTGCGAAAAGTGGTTTTTCAACACTAACACAAGTGCAAAAAGTGTTTTTACCACACTAATACAAGTGCAAAAGTGGTTTCCTGCACCAACACAAGTGCGAAAAGTGGTTTTTCAACACTAACACAAGTGCGAAAAGTGGTTTTTCAACACTAACACAAGTGTGAAAAGTGGTTTTTCCACACTAATACAAGTGCAAAAGTGGTTTCCTGCACCAACACAAGTGCGAAAAGTGGTTTTTCAACACTAACACAAGTTTGAAAAGTGGTTTTTCAACACGATCACAAGTGCAAAAAGTGTTTTTTCCACACTAATACAAGTGCAAAAGTGGTATCCTGCACCAACACAACTGCGAAAAGTGGTTTTTCAACACTAACCCAAGTGCGAAAAGTGGTTTTTCAACAATAACACATGTGCGAAAAGTGGTTTTTCCACACTAATACAAGTGCAAAAGTGGTTTCCTGCACCAACACAATTGCGAAAAGTGGTTTTTCAACACTAACACAAGTGCGAAAAGTGGTTTTTCAACACTAACACAAGTGCGAAAAGTGGTTTTTCAACACTAACACAAGTGCAAAAGTGGTTTCCTGCAACAACACAAGTGTGAAAAGTGGTTTTTCAACACTAAGACAAGTGCGAAAAGTGGTTTTTCAACACTAACACAAGTGCGAAAAGTGGTTTTTCAACACTAACACAAGTGCGAAAAAGTGGTTTTTCAACACTAACACAAGTGCGAAAAGTGGTTTTTCAACACTATCACAAGTGCAAAAAGTGTTTTTTCCACACTAATACAAGTGTAAAAGTGGTTTCCTGCACCAACACAAGTGCGAAAAGTGGTTTTTCAACACTAACACAAGTGCAAAAAGTGGTTTTTCCACACTAATACAAGTGCAAAAGTGGTTTCCTGCACTAACACAAGTGCGAAAAGTGGTTTTTCAACACTAACACAAGTGCGAAAAGTGGTTTTTCAACACTAACACAAGTGCGAAAAGTGGTTTTTCCACACTAATACAAGTGCAAAAGTGGTTTCCTGCACCAACACAAGTGCGAAAAGTGTTTTTTCAACACTAACACAAGTGCGAAAAGTGGTTTTTCAACACTAACACAAGTGCAAAAAGTGGTTTTGCAACACTAACACAAGTGCGAAAAGTGGTTTTGCCACACTAACGCAAGTGCGAAAAGTGTTTTTTCAACACTAACACAAGTGCGAAAAGTGGTTTTTCAACACTAACACAAGTGCAAAAAGTTGTTTTTCAACACTAACACAAGTGCGAAAAGTGGTTTTTCAACACTAACACAAGTGCGAAAAGTGGTTTTTCCACACTAATACAAGTGCAAAAGTGGTTTCCTGCACCAACACAACTGCGAAAAGTGGTTTTTCAACACTAACCCAAGTGCAAAAAGTGATTTTTCAACACTAACACAAGTGCGAAAAGTGGTTTTGCCACACTAATACAAGTGCAAAAGTGGTTTCCTGCACCAACACAATTGCGAAAAGTGGTTTTTCAACACTAACACAAGTGCGAAAAGTGGTTTTTCAACACTATCACAAGTGCAAAAAGAGTTTTTTCCACACTAATACAAGTGCAAAAGTGGTTTCCTGCACCAACACAAGTGTGAAAAGTGGTTTTTCAACACTAACACAAGTGCGAAAAGTGGTTTTTCAACACTAACACAAGTGCGAAAAGTGGTTTTTCAACACTAACACAAGTGCGAAACGTGGTTTTTCAACACTATCACAAGTGCAAAAAGTGTTTTTTCCACACTAATACAAGTGTAAAAGTGGTTTCCTGCACCAACACAAGTGCGAAAAGTGGTTTTTCCACACTAATACAAGTGTAAAAGTGGTTTCCTGCACCAACACAAGTGCGAAAAGTGGTTTTTCAACACTAACACAAGTGCGAAAAGTGGTTTTTCAACACAAACACAAGTGCGAAAAGTGGTTTTTCAACACTATCACAAGTGCAAAAATGTTTTTTCCACACTAATACAAGTGCAAAAGTGGTTTCCTGCTCCAACACAAGTGTGAAAAGTGGTTTTTCAGCGCTAACACAAGTGCGAAAAGTGGTTTTTCAACACTAATACAAGTGCGAAAAGTGGTTTTTCAACACTAACACAAGTACGAAAAGTGGTTTTTCCAAACTAATAGAAGTGCAAAAGTGGTTTCCTGCACCAACACAAGTGCGAAAAGTGGTTTTTCAACACTAACACAAGTGCGAAAAGTGGTTTTTCAACACTATCACAAGTGCAAAAAGTGTTTTTTCCACACTAATACAAGTGCAAAAGTGGTTTCCTGCACTAACACAAGTGCGAAAAGTGGTTTTTCAACACTAACACAAGTGCGAAAAGTGGTTTTTCAACACTAACACAAGTGCGAAAAGTGGTTTTTCCACACTAATACAAGTGCAAAAGTGGTTTCCTGCACCAACACAAGTGCGAAAAGTGTTTTTTCAACACTAACACAAGTGCGAAAAGTGGTTTTTCAACACTATCACAAGTGCAAAAAGTGTTTTTTCCACACTAATACAAGTGCAAAAGTGGTTTCCTGCACCAACACAAGTGCGAAAAGTGGTTTTTCAACACTAACACAAGTGCGAAAAGTGGTTTTTCAACACTAACACAAGTGCGAAAAGTGTTTTTTCAACACTAACACAAGTGCGAAAAGTGGTTTTTCAACACTAACACAAGTGCGAAAAGTGGTTTTTCCACACTAATACAAGTGCAAAAGTGCTTTCCTGCACCAACACAAGTGCGAAAAGTGGTTTTTCAACACTAACACAAGTGCGAAAAGTGGTTTTTCAACACTATCACAAGTGCAAAAAGTGTTTTTACCACACTAATACAAGTGCAAAAGTGGTTTCCTGCACCAACACAAGTGCGAAAAGTGGTTTTTCAACACTAACACAAGTGCGAAAAGTGGTTTTTCAACACTAACACAAGTGCGAAAAGTGGTTTTTCCACACTAATACAAGTGCAAAAGTGGTTTCCTGCACCAACACAAGTGCGAAAAGTGGTTTTTCAACACTAACACAAGTGCGAAAAGTGGTTTTTCAACACTATCACAAGTGCAAAAAGTGTTTTTTCCACACTAATACAAGTGCAAAAGTGGTTTCCTGCACCAACACAAGTGCGAAAAGTGGTTTTTCAACACAAACACAAGTGCGAAAAGTGGTTTTTCAACACTAACACAAGTGCGAAAAGTGTTTTTTCCACACTAATACAAGTGCAAAAGTGGTTTCCTGCACCAACACAAGTGCGAAAAGTGGTTTTTCAACACTAACACATGTGCGAAAAGTGGTTTTTCAACACTAACACAAGTGCGAAAAGTGTTTTTTCCACAATAATACAAGTGCAAAAGTGGTTTCCTGCACCAACACAAGTGCGAAAAGTGGTTTTTCAACACTAACACAAGTGCGAAAAGTGGTTTTTCAACACTAACACAAGTGCGAAAAGTGGTTTTTCAACACTAACACAAGTGCGAAAAGTGGGTTTTCCACACTAATACAAGTGCAAAAGTGGTTTCCTGCACCAACACAAGTGCGAAAAATGTTTTTTCAACACTAACACAAGTGCGAAAAGTGGTTTTTCAACACTATCACAAGTGCAAAAAGTGTTTTTTCCACACTAATACAAGTGCAAAAGTGGTTTCCTGCACCAACACAAGTGCGAAAAGTGGTTTTTCAACACTAACACAAGTGCGAAAAGTGGGTTTTTCAACACTAACACAAGTGCGAAAAGTGGTTTTTCAACACTATTACAAGTGCAAAAAGTGTTTTTTCCACACTAATACAAGTGTAAAAGTGGTTTCCTGCACCAACACAAGTGCGAAAAGTGGTTTTTCAACACTAACACAAGTGCGAAAAGTGGTTTTTCAACACTAACACAAGTGCGAAAAGTGGTTTCCTGCACCAAGACAAGTGCGAAAAGTGGTTTTTCCACACTAATACAAGTGTAAAAGTGGTTTCCTGCACCAACACAAGTGCGAAATGTGGTTTTTCAACACTAACACAAGTGCGAAAAGTGGTTTTTCAACACTATCACAAGTGCAAAAAGTGTTTTTCCCACACTAATACAAGTGCAAAAGTGGTTTCCTGTACCAACACAAGTGCGAAAAGTGGTTTTTCAACACCAACACAGGGGCGAAAAGTGTTTTTTCAACACTAACACAAGTGCGAAAAGTGATTTTTCCACAGTAATACAAGTGCAAAAGTGGTTTCCTGCACCAACACAAGTGCGAAAAGTGGTTTTTCAACACTAACACAAGTGCGAAAAGTGGTTTTTCAACACTATCACAAGTGCAAAAAGTGTTTTTTACACACTAATACAAGTGCAAAAGTGGTTTCCTGCACTAACACAAGTGCGAAAAGTGGTTTTTCAACACTAACACAAGTGCAAAAAGTGGTTTTTCAACACTAATACAAGTGCAAAAGTGGTTTCCTGCACTAACACAAGTGCGAAAAGTGGTTTTTCAACACTAACACAAGTGCGAAATGTGGTTTTTCAACACTAACACAAGTGCGAAAAGTGGTTTTTCCACACTAATACAAGTGCAAAAGTGGTTTCCTGCACCAACACAAGTGCGAAAAGTGTTTTTTCAACACTAACACAAGTGCGAAAAGTGGTTTTTCGACACTAACACAAGTGCAAAAAGTGGTTTTGCAACACTAACACAAGTGCGAAAAGTGGTTTTGCCACACTAATACAAGTGCAAAAGTGGTTTTTCCACACTAATACAAGTGCAAAAGTGGTATCCTGCACCAACACAACTGCGAAAAGTGGTTTTTCAACACTAACCCAAGTGCGAAAAGTGATTTTTCAACACTAACACAAGTGCGAAAAGTGGTTTTGCCACACTAATACAAGTGCAAAAGTGGTTTCCTGCACCAACACAATTGCGAAAAGTGGTTTTTCAACACTAACACAAGTGCGAAAAGTGGTTTTTCAACACTATCACAAGTGCAAAAAGAGTTTTTTCCACACTAATACAAGTGCAAAAGTGGTTTCCTGCACCAACACAAGTGTGAAAAGTGGTTTTTCAACACTAACACAAGTGCGAAAAGTGGTTTTTCAACACTAACACAAGTGCGAAAAGTGGTTTTTCAACACTAACACAAGTGCGAAAAGTGGTTTTTCAACACTATCACAAGTGCAAAAAGTGTTTTTTCCACACTAATACAAGTGTAAAAGTGGTTTCCTGCACCAACACAAGTGCGAAAAGTGGTTTTTCCACACTAATACAAGTGTAAAAGTGGTTTCCTGCACCAACACAAGTGCGAAAAGTGGTTTTTCAACACTAACACAAGTGCGAAAAGTGGTTTTTCAACACAAACACAAGTGCGAAAAGTGGTTTTTCAACACTATCACAAGTGCAAAAATGTTTTTTCCACACTAATACAAGTGCAAAAGTGGTTTCCTGCACCAACACAAGTGTGAAAAGTGGTTTTTCAGCGCTAACACAAGTGCGAAAAGTGGTTTTTCAACACTAATACAAGTGCGAAAAGTGGTTTTTCAACACTAACACAAGGGCGAAAAGTGGTTTTTCAACACTAACACAAGTGCAAAAAGTGTTTTTACCACACTAATACAAGTGCAAAAGTGGTTTCCTGCACCAACACAAGTGCGAAAAGTGGTTTTTCAACACTAACACAAGTGCGAAAAGTGGTTTTTCAACACTAACACAAGTGCGAAAAGTGGTTTTTCCACACTAATACAAGTGCAAAAGTGGTTTCCTGCACCAACACAAGTGCGAAAAGTGGTTTTTCAACACTAACACAAGTTTGAAAAGTGGTTTTTCAACACGATCACAAGTGCAAAAAGTGTTTTTTCCACACTAATACAAGTGCAAAAGTGGTATCCTGCACCAACACAACTGCGAAAAGTGGTTTTTCAACACTAACCCAAGTGCGAAAAGTGGTTTTTCAACAATAACACATGTGCGAAAAGTGGTTTTTCCACACTAATACAAGTGCAAAAGTGGTTTCCTGCACCAACACAATTGCGAAAAGTGGTTTTTCAACACTAACACAAGTGCGAAAAGTGGTTTTTCAAAAAAATCACAAGTGCAAAAAGAGTTTTTTCCACACTAATACAAGTGCAAAAGTGGTTTCCTGCAACAACACAAGTGTGAAAAGTGGTTTTTCAACACTAAGACAAGTGCGAAAAGTGGTTTTTCAACACTAACACAAGTGCGAAAAGTGGTTTTTCAACACTAACACAAGTGCGAAAAGTGGTTTTTCAACACTATCACAAGTGCAAAAAGTGTTTTTTCCACACTAATACAAGTGTAAAAGTGGTTTCCTGCACCAACACAAGTGCGAAAAGTGGTTTTTCAACACTAACACAAGTGCGAAAAGCAGTTTTTCAACACTAACACAAGTGCGAAAAGTGGTTTTCTGCACCAACACAAGTGCGAAAAGTGGTTTTTCCACACTAATACAAGTGTAAAAGTGGTTTCCTGCACCAACACAAGTGCGAAAAGTGGTTTTTCAACACTAACACAAGTGCGAAAAGTGGTTTTTCAACACTAACACAAGTGCGAAAAGTGGTTTTTCAACACTATCACAAGTGCAAAAAGTGTTTTTTCCACACTAATACAAGTGCAAAAGTGGTTTTTCAACACTAACACAAGTGCGAAAAGTGTTTTTTCCACACTAATACAAGTGCAAAAGTGGTTTCCTGCACCAACACAAGTGCGAAAAGTGGTTTTTCAACACTAACACAAGTGCGAAAAGTGGTTTTTCAACACTATCACAAGTGCAAAAAGTGTTTTTACCACACTAATACAAGTGCAAAAGTGGTTTCCTGCACCAACACAAGTGCGAAAAGTGGTTTTTCAACACTAACACAAGTGCGAAAAGTGGTTTTTCAACACTAACACAAGTGCGAAAAGTGGTTTTTCCACACTAATACAAGTGCAAAAGTGGTTTCCTGCACCAACACAAGTGCGAAAAGTGGTTTTTCAACACTAACACAAGTTTGAAAAGTGGTTTTTCAACACGATCACAAGTGCAAAAAGTGTTTTTTCCACACTAATACAAGTGCAAAAGTGGTATCCTGCACCAACACAACTGCGAAAAGTGGTTTTTCAACACTAACCCAAGTGCGAAAAGTGGTTTTTCAACAATAACACATGTGCGAAAAGTGGTTTTTCCACACTAATACAAGTGCAAAAGTGGTTTCCTGCACCAACACAATTGCGAAAAGTGTTTTTTCCACACTAATACAAGTGCAAAAGTGGTTTCCTGCACCAACACAAGTGCGAAAAGTGGTTTTTCAACACTAACACAAGTGCGAAAAGTGGTTTTTCAACACTATCACAAGTGCAAAAAGTGGTTTTTCAACACTATCACAAGTGCAAAAAGTGTTTTTTCCACACTAATACAAGTGCAAAAGTGGTTTTTCAACACTAACACAAGTGCGAAAAGTGTTTTTTCCACACTAATACAAGTGCAAAAGTGGTTTCCTGCACCAACACAAGTGCGAAAAGTGGTTTTTCAACACAAACACAAGTGCGAAAAGTGGTTTTTCAACACTAACACAAGTGCGAAAAGTGTTTTTTCCACACTAATACAAGTGCAAAAGTGGTTTCCTGCACCAACACAAGTGCGAAAAGTGGTTTTTCAACACTAACACATGTGCGAAAAGTGGTTTTTCAACACTAACACAAGTGCGAAAAGTGTTTTTTCCACAATAATACAAGTGCAAAAGTGGTTTCCTGCACTAACACAAGTGCGAAAAGTGGTTTTTCAACACTAACACAAGTGCGAAAAGTGGTTTTTCAACACTAACACAAGTGCAAAAAGTGTTTTTTCCACACTAATACAAGTGCAAAAGTGGTTTCCTGCACTAACACAAGTGCGAAAAGTGGTTTTTCAACACTAACACAAGTGCGAAAAGTGGTTTTTCAACACTAACACAAGTGCGAAAAGTGGTTTTTCCACACTAATACAAGTGCAAAAGTGGTTTCCTGCACCAACACAAGTGCGAAAAGTGTTTTTTCAACACTAACACAAGTGCGAAAAGTGGTTTTTCAACACTATCACAAGTGCAAAAAGTGTTTTTTCCACACTAATACAAGTGCAAAAGTGGTTTCCTGCACCAACACAAGTGCGAAAAGTGGTTTTTCAACACTAACACAAGTGCGAAAAGTGGTTTTTCAACACTAACACAAGTGCGAAAAGTGTTTTTTCAACACTAACACAAGTGCGAAAAGTGGTTTTTCAACACTAACACAAGTGCGAAAAGTGGTTTTTCCACACTAATACAAGTGCAAAAGTGCTTTCCTGCACCAACACAAGTGCGAAAAGTGGTTTTTCAACACTAACACAAGTGCGAAAAGTGGTTTTTCAACACTATCACAAGTGCAAAAAGTGTTTTTACCACACTAATACAAGTGCAAAAGTGGTTTCCTGCACCAACACAAGTGCGAAAAGTGGTTTTTCAACACTAACACAAGTGCGAAAAGTGGTTTTTCAACACTAACACAAGTGCGAAAAGTGGTTTTTCCACACTAATACAAGTGCAAAAGTGGTTTCCTGCACCAACACAAGTGCGAAAAGTGGTTTTTCAACACTAACACAAGTGCGAAAAGTGGTTTTTCAACACTATCACAAGTGCAAAAAGTGTTTTTTCCACACTAATACAAGTGCAAAAGTGGTTTCCTGCACCAACACAAGTGCGAAAAGTGGTTTTTCAACACAAACACAAGTGCGAAAAGTGGTTTTTCAACACTAACACAAGTGCGAAAAGTGTTTTTTCCACACTAATACAAGTGCAAAAGTGGTTTCCTGCACCAACACAAGTGCGAAAAGTGGTTTTTCAACACTAACACATGTGCGAAAAGTGGTTTTTCAACACTAACACAAGTGCGAAAAGTGTTTTTTCCACAATAATACAAGTGCAAAAGTGGTTTCCTGCACCAACACAAGTGCGAAAAGTGGTTTTTCAACACTAACACAAGTGCGAAAAGTGGTTTTTCAACACTAACACAAGTGCGAAAAGTGGTTTTTCAACACTAACACAAGTGCGAAAAGTGGGTTTTCCACACTAATACAAGTGCAAAAGTGGTTTCCTGCACCAACACAAGTGCGAAAAATGTTTTTTCAACACTAACACAAGTGCGAAAAGTGGTTTTTCAACACTATCACAAGTGCAAAAAGTGTTTTTTCCACACTAATACAAGTGCAAAAGTGGTTTCCTGCACCAACACAAGTGCGAAAAGTGGTTTTTCAACACTAACACAAGTGCGAAAAGTGGGTTTTTCAACACTAACACAAGTGCGAAAAGTGGTTTTTCAACACTATTACAAGTGCAAAAAGTGTTTTTTCCACACTAATACAAGTGTAAAAGTGGTTTCCTGCACCAACACAAGTGCGAAAAGTGGTTTTTCAACACTAACACAAGTGCGAAAAGTGGTTTTTCAACACTAACACAAGTGCGAAAAGTGGTTTCCTGCACCAAGACAAGTGCGAAAAGTGGTTTTTCCACACTAATACAAGTGTAAAAGTGGTTTCCTGCACCAACACAAGTGCGAAATGTGGTTTTTCAACACTAACACAAGTGCGAAAAGTGGTTTTTCAACACTATCACAAGTGCAAAAAGTGTTTTTCCCACACTAATACAAGTGCAAAAGTGGTTTCCTGTACCAACACAAGTGCGAAAAGTGGTTTTTCAACACCAACACAGGGGCGAAAAGTGTTTTTTCAACACTAACACAAGTGCGAAAAGTGATTTTTCCACAGTAATACAAGTGCAAAAGTGGTTTCCTGCACCAACACAAGTGCGAAAAGTGGTTTTTCAACACTAACACAAGTGCGAAAAGTGGTTTTTCAACACTATCACAAGTGCAAAAAGTGTTTTTTACACACTAATACAAGTGCAAAAGTGGTTTCCTGCACTAACACAAGTGCGAAAAGTGGTTTTTCAACACTAACACAAGTGCAAAAAGTGGTTTTTCAACACTAATACAAGTGCAAAAGTGGTTTCCTGCACTAACACAAGTGCGAAAAGTGGTTTTTCAACACTAACACAAGTGCGAAATGTGGTTTTTCAACACTAACACAAGTGCGAAAAGTGGTTTTTCCACACTAATACAAGTGCAAAAGTGGTTTCCTGCACCAACACAAGTGCGAAAAGTGTTTTTTCAACACTAACACAAGTGCGAAAAGTGGTTTTTCGACACTAACACAAGTGCAAAAAGTGGTTTTGCAACACTAACACAAGTGCGAAAAGTGGTTTTGCCACACTAATACAAGTGCAAAAGTGGTTTTTCCACACTAATACAAGTGCAAAAGTGGTATCCTGCACCAACACAACTGCGAAAAGTGGTTTTTCAACACTAACCCAAGTGCGAAAAGTGATTTTTCAACACTAACACAAGTGCGAAAAGTGGTTTTGCCACACTAATACAAGTGCAAAAGTGGTTTCCTGCACCAACACAATTGCGAAAAGTGGTTTTTCAACACTAACACAAGTGCGAAAAGTGGTTTTTCAACACTATCACAAGTGCAAAAAGAGTTTTTTCCACACTAATACAAGTGCAAAAGTGGTTTCCTGCACCAACACAAGTGTGAAAAGTGGTTTTTCAACACTAACACAAGTGCGAAAAGTGGTTTTTCAACACTAACACAAGTGCGAAAAGTGGTTTTTCAACACTAACACAAGTGCGAAAAGTGGTTTTTCAACACTATCACAAGTGCAAAAAGTGTTTTTTCCACACTAATACAAGTGTAAAAGTGGTTTCCTGCACCAACACAAGTGCGAAAAGTGGTTTTTCCACACTAATACAAGTGTAAAAGTGGTTTCCTGCACCAACACAAGTGCGAAAAGTGGTTTTTCAACACTAACACAAGTGCGAAAAGTGGTTTTTCAACACAAACACAAGTGCGAAAAGTGGTTTTTCAACACTATCACAAGTGCAAAAATGTTTTTTCCACACTAATACAAGTGCAAAAGTGGTTTCCTGCACCAACACAAGTGTGAAAAGTGGTTTTTCAGCGCTAACACAAGTGCGAAAAGTGGTTTTTCAACACTAATACAAGTGCGAAAAGTGGTTTTTCAACACTAACACAAGGGCGAAAAGTGGTTTTTCAACACTAACACAAGTGCAAAAAGTGTTTTTACCACACTAATACAAGTGCAAAAGTGGTTTCCTGCACCAACACAAGTGCGAAAAGTGGTTTTTCAACACTAACACAAGTGCGAAAAGTGGTTTTTCAACACTAACACAAGTGCGAAAAGTGGTTTTTCCACACTAATACAAGTGCAAAAGTGGTTTCCTGCACCAACACAAGTGCGAAAAGTGGTTTTTCAACACTAACACAAGTTTGAAAAGTGGTTTTTCAACACGATCACAAGTGCAAAAAGTGTTTTTTCCACACTAATACAAGTGCAAAAGTGGTATCCTGCACCAACACAACTGCGAAAAGTGGTTTTTCAACACTAACCCAAGTGCGAAAAGTGGTTTTTCAACAATAACACATGTGCGAAAAGTGGTTTTTCCACACTAATACAAGTGCAAAAGTGGTTTCCTGCACCAACACAATTGCGAAAAGTGGTTTTTCAACACTAACACAAGTGCGAAAAGTGGTTTTTCAAAAAAATCACAAGTGCAAAAAGAGTTTTTTCCACACTAATACAAGTGCAAAAGTGGTTTCCTGCAACAACACAAGTGTGAAAAGTGGTTTTTCAACACTAAGACAAGTGCGAAAAGTGGTTTTTCAACACTAACACAAGTGCGAAAAGTGGTTTTTCAACACTAACACAAGTGCGAAAAGTGGTTTTTCAACACTATCACAAGTGCAAAAAGTGTTTTTTCCACACTAATACAAGTGTAAAAGTGGTTTCCTGCACCAACACAAGTGCGAAAAGTGGTTTTTCAACACTAACACAAGTGCGAAAAGCAGTTTTTCAACACTAACACAAGTGCGAAAAGTGGTTTTCTGCACCAACACAAGTGCGAAAAGTGGTTTTTCCACACTAATACAAGTGTAAAAGTGGTTTCCTGCACCAACACAAGTGCGAAAAGTGGTTTTTCAACACTAACACAAGTGTGAAAAGTGGTTTTTCAACACTAAGACAAGTGCGAAAAGTGGTTTTTCAACACTAACACAAGTGCGAAAAGTGGTTTTTCAACACTAACACAAGTGCGAAAAGTGGTTTTTCAACACTATCACAAGTGCAAAAAGTGTTTTTTCCACACTAATTACAAGTGTAAAAGTGGTTTCCTGCACCAACACAAGTGCGAAAAGTGGTTTTTCAACACTAACACAAGTGCGAAAAGCAGTTTTTCAACACTAACACAAGTGCGAAAAGTGGTTTTCTGCACCAACACAAGTGCGAAAAGTGGTTTTTCCACACTAATACAAGTGTAAAAGTGGTTTCCTGCACCAACACAAGTGCGAAAAGTGGTTTTTCAACACTAACACAAGTGCGAAAAGTGGTTTTTCAACACTAACACAAGTGCGAAAAGTGGTTTTTCAACACTATCACAAGTGCAAAAAGTGTTTTTTCCACACTAATACAAGTGCAAAAGTGGTTTTTCAACACTAACACAAGTGCGAAAAGTGTTTTTTCCACACTAATACAAGTGCAAAAGTGGTTTCCTGCACCAACACAAGTGCGAAAAGTGGTTTTTCAACACTAACACAAGTGCGAAAAGTGGTTTTTCAACACTATCACAAGTGCAAAAAGTGTTTTTACCACACTAATACAAGTGCAAAAGTGGTTTCCTGCACCAACACAAGTGCGAAAAGTGGTTTTTCAACACTAACACAAGTGCGAAAAGTGGTTTTTCAACACTAACACAAGTGCGAAAAGTGGTTTTTCCACACTAATACAAGTGCAAAAGTGGTTTCCTGCACCAACACAAGTGCGAAAAGTGGTTTTTCAACACTAACACAAGTTTGAAAAGTGGTTTTTCAACACGATCACAAGTGCAAAAAGTGTTTTTTCCACACTAATACAAGTGCAAAAGTGGTATCCTGCACCAACACAACTGCGAAAAGTGGTTTTTCAACACTAACCCAAGTGCGAAAAGTGGTTTTTCAACAATAACACATGTGCGAAAAGTGGTTTTTCCACACTAATACAAGTGCAAAAGTGGTTTCCTGCACCAACACAATTGCGAAAAGTGTTTTTTCCACACTAATACAAGTGCAAAAGTGGTTTCCTGCACCAACACAAGTGCGAAAAGTGGTTTTTCAACACTAACACAAGTGCGAAAAGTGGTTTTTCAACACTATCACAAGTGCAAAAAGTGGTTTTTCAACACTATCACAAGTGCAAAAAGTGTTTTTTCCACACTAATACAAGTGCAAAAGTGGTTTTTCAACACTAACACAAGTGCGAAAAGTGTTTTTTCCACACTAATACAAGTGCAAAAGTGGTTTCCTGCACCAACACAAGTGCGAAAAGTGGTTTTTCAACACAAACACAAGTGCGAAAAGTGGTTTTTCAACACTAACACAAGTGCGAAAAGTGTTTTTTCCACACTAATACAAGTGCAAAAGTGGTTTCCTGCACCAACACAAGTGCGAAAAGTGGTTTTTCAACACTAACACATGTGCGAAAAGTGGTTTTTCAACACTAACACAAGTGCGAAAAGTGTTTTTTCCACAATAATACAAGTGCAAAAGTGGTTTCCTGCACCAACACAAGTGCGAAAAGTGGTTTTTCAACACTAACACAAGTGCGAAAAGTGGTTTTTCAACACTAACACAAGTGCGAAAAGTGGTTTTTCAACACTAACACAAGTGCGAAAAGTGGTTTTTCCACACTAATACAAGTGCAAAAGTGGTTTCCTGCACCAACACAAGTGCGAAAAATGTTTTTTCAACACTAACACAAGTGCGAAAAGTGGTTTTGCAACACTATCACAAGTGCAAAAAGTGTTTTTTCCACACTAATACAAGTGCAAAAGTGGTTTCCTGCACCAACACAAGTGCGAAAAGTGGTTTTTCAACACTAACACAAGTGCGAAAAGTGGTTTTTCAACACTAACACAAGTGCGAAAAGTGGTTTTTCAACACTATCAGAAGTGCAAAAAGAGTTTTTTCCACACTAATACAAGTGTAAAAGTGGTTTCCTGCACCAACACAAGTGCGAAAAGTGGTTTTTCAACACTAACACAAGTGCGAAAAGTGGTTTTTCAACACTAACACAAGTGCGAAAAGTGGTTTCCTGCACCAAGACAAGTGCGAAAAGTGGTTTTTCCACACTAATACAAGTGTAAAAGTGGTTTCCTGCACCAACACAAGTGCGAAATGTGGTTTTTCAACACTAACACAAGTGCGAAAAGTGGTTTTTCAACACTATCACAAGTGCAAAAAGTGTTTTTTCCACACTAATACAAGTGCAAAAGTGGTTTCCTGTACCAACACAAGTGCGAAAAGTGGTTTTTCAACACCAACACAGGTGCGAAAAGTGTTTTTTCAACACTAACACAAGTGCGAAAAGTGATTTTTCCACAGTAATACAAGTGCAAAAGTGGTTTCCTGCACCAACACAAGTGCAAAAAGTGGTTTTTCAACACTAACACAAGTGCGAAAAGTGGTTTTTCAACACTATCACAAGTGCAAAAAGTGTTTTTTACACACTAATACAAGTGCAAAAGTGGTTTCCTGCACTAACACAAGTGCGAAAAGTGGTTTTTCAACACTAACACAAGTGCGAAAAGTGGTTTTTCAACACTATCACAAGTGCAAAAAGTGGTTTTTCCACACTAATACAAGTGCAAAAGTGGTTTCCTGCACTAACACAAGTGCGAAAAGTGGTTTTTCAACACTAACACAAGTGCGAAAAGTGGTTTTTCAACACTAACACAAGTGCGAAAAGTGGTTTTTCCACACTAATACAAGTGCAAAAGTGGTTTCCTGCACCAACACAAGTGCGAAAAGTGTTTTTTCAACACTAACACAAGTGCGAAAAGTGGTTTTTCAACACTAACACAAGTGCAAAAAGTGGTTTTGCAACACTAACACAAGTGCGAAAAGTGGTTTTGCCACACTAATACAAGTGCAAAAGTGGTTTTTCCACACTAATACAAGTGCAAAAGTGGTATCCTGCACCAACACAACTGCGAAAAGTGGTTTTTCAACACTAACCCAAGTGCGAAAAGTGATTTTTCAACACTAACACAAGTGCGAAAAGTGGTTTTGCCACACTAATACAAGTGCAAAAGTGGTTTCCTGCACCAACACAATTGCGAAAAGTGGTTTTTCAACACTAACACAAGTGCGAAAAGTGGTTTTTCAACACTATCACAAGTGCAAAAAGAGTTTTTTCCACACTAATACAAGTGCAAAAGTGGTTTCCTGCACCAACACAAGTGTGAAAAGTGGTTTTTCAACACTAACACAAGTGCGAAAAGTGGTTTTTCAACACTAACACAAGTGCGAAAAGTGGTTTTTCAACACTAACACAAGTGCGAAAAGTGGTTTTTCCACACTAATACAAGTGCAAAAGTGGTTTTTCAACACTAACACAAGTGCGAAAAGTGTTTTTTCCACACTAATACAAGTGCAAAAGTGGTTTCCTGCACCAACACAAGTGCGAAAAGTGGTTTTTCAACACTAACACAAGTGCGAAAAGTGGTTTTTCAACACTATCACAAGTGCAAAAAGTGTTTTTACCACACTAATACAAGTGCAAAAGTGGTTTCCTGCACCAACACAAGTGCGAAAAGTGGTTTTTCAACACTAACACAAGTGCGAAAAGTGGTTTTTCAACACTAACACAAGTGCGAAAAGTGGTTTTTCCACACTAATACAAGTGCAAAAGTGGTTTCCTGCACCAACACAAGTGCGAAAAGTGGTTTTTCAACACTAACACAAGTTTGAAAAGTGGTTTTTCAACACGATCACAAGTGCAAAAAGTGTTTTTTCCACACTAATACAAGTGCAAAAGTGGTATCCTGCACCAACACAACTGCGAAAAGTGGTTTTTCAACACTAACCCAAGTGCGAAAAGTGGTTTTTCAACAATAACACATGTGCGAAAAGTGGTTTTTCCACACTAATACAAGTGCAAAAGTGGTTTCCTGCACCAACACAATTGCGAAAAGTGTTTTTTCCACACTAATACAAGTGCAAAAGTGGTTTCCTGCACCAACACAAGTGCGAAAAGTGGTTTTTCAACACTAACACAAGTGCGAAAAGTGGTTTTTCAACACTATCACAAGTGCAAAAAGTGGTTTTTCAACACTATCACAAGTGCAAAAAGTGTTTTTTCCACACTAATACAAGTGCAAAAGTGGTTTTTCAACACTAACACAAGTGCGAAAAGTGTTTTTTCCACACTAATACAAGTGCAAAAGTGGTTTCCTGCACCAACACAAGTGCGAAAAGTGGTTTTTCAACACAAACACAAGTGCGAAAAGTGGTTTTTCAACACTAACACAAGTGCGAAAAGTGTTTTTTCCACACTAATACAAGTGCAAAAGTGGTTTCCTGCACCAACACAAGTGCGAAAAGTGGTTTTTCAACACTAACACATGTGCGAAAAGTGGTTTTTCAACACTAACACAAGTGCGAAAAGTGTTTTTTCCACAATAATACAAGTGCAAAAGTGGTTTCCTGCACCAACACAAGTGCGAAAAGTGGTTTTTCAACACTAACACAAGTGCGAAAAGTGGTTTTTCAACACTAACACAAGTGCGAAAAGTGGTTTTTCAACACTAACACAAGTGCGAAAAGTGGTTTTTCCACACTAATACAAGTGCAAAAGTGGTTTCCTGCACCAACACAAGTGCGAAAAATGTTTTTTCAACACTAACACAAGTGCGAAAAGTGGTTTTTCAACACTATCACAAGTGCAAAAAGTGTTTTTTCCACACTAATACAAGTGCAAAAGTGGTTTCCTGCACCAACACAAGTGCGAAAAGTGGTTTTTCAACACTAACACAAGTGCGAAAAGTGGTTTTTCAACACTAACACAAGTGCGAAAAGTGGTTTTTCAACACTATCAGAAGTGCAAAAAGAGTTTTTTCCACACTAATACAAGTGTAAAAGTGGTTTCCTGCACCAACACAAGTGCGAAAAGTGGTTTTTCAACACTAACACAAGTGCGAAAAGTGGTTTTTCAACACTAACACAAGTGCGAAAAGTGGTTTCCTGCACCAAGACAAGTGCGAAAAGTGGTTTTTCCACACTAATACAAGTGTAAAAGTGGTTTCCTGCACCAACACAAGTGCGAAATGTGGTTTTTCAACACTAACACAAGTGCGAAAAGTGGTTTTTCAACACTATCACAAGTGCAAAAAGTGTTTTTTCCACACTAATACAAGTGCAAAAGTGGTTTCCTGTACCAAGACAAGTGCGAAAAGTGGTTTTTCAACACCAACACAGGTGCGAAAAGTGTTTTTTCAACACTAACACAAGTGCGAAAAGTGATTTTTCCACAGTAATACAAGTGCAAAAGTGGTTTCCTGCACCAACACAAGTGCAAAAAGTGGTTTTTCAACACTAACACAAGTGCGAAAAGTGGTTTTTCAACACTATCACAAGTGCAAAAAGTGTTTTTTACACACTAATACAAGTGCAAAAGTGGTTTCCTGCACTAACACAAGTGCGAAAAGTGGTTTTTCAACACTAACACAAGTGCGAAAAGTGGTTTTTCAACACTATCACAAGTGCAAAAAGTGGTTTTTCCACACTAATACAAGTGCAAAAGTGGTTTCCTGCACTAACACAAGTGCGAAAAGTGGTTTTTCAACACTAACACAAGTGCGAAAAGTGGTTTTTCAACACTAACACAAGTGCGAAAAGTGGTTTTTCCACACTAATACAAGTGCAAAAGTGGTTTCCTGCACCAACACAAGTGCGAAAAGTGTTTTTTCAACACTAACACAAGTGCGAAAAGTGGTTTTTCAACACTAACACAAGTGCAAAAAGTGGTTTTGCAACACTAACACAAGTGCGAAAAGTGGTTTTGCCACACTAATACAAGTGCAAAAGTGGTTTTTCCACACTAATACAAGTGCAAAAGTGGTATCCTGCACCAACACAACTGCGAAAAGTGGTTTTTCAACACTAACCCAAGTGCGAAAAGTGATTTTTCAACACTAACACAAGTGCGAAAAGTGGTTTTGCCACACTAATACAAGTGCAAAAGTGGTTTCCTGCACCAACACAATTGCGAAAAGTGGTTTTTCAACACTAACACAAGTGCGAAAAGTGGTTTTTCAACACTATCACAAGTGCAAAAAGAGTTTTTTCCACACTAATACAAGTGCAAAAGTGGTTTCCTGCACCAACACAAGTGTGAAAAGTGGTTTTTCAACACTAACACAAGTGCGAAAAGTGGTTTTTCAACACTAACACAAGTGCGAAAAGTGGTTTTTCAACACTAACACAAGTGCGAAAAGTGGTTTTTCAACACTATCACAAGTGCAAAAAGTGTTTTTTCCACACTAATACAAGTGTAAAAGTGGTTTCCTGCACCAACACAAGTGCGAAAAGTGGTTTTTCCACACTAATACAAGTGTAAAAGTGGTTTCCTGCACCAACACAAGTGCGAAAAGTGGTTTTTCAACACTAACACAAGTGCGAAAAGTGGTTTTTCAACACAAACACAAGTGCGAAAAGTGGTTTTTCAACACTATCACAAGTGCAAAAATGTTTTTTCCACACTAATACAAGTGCAAAAGTGGTTTCCTGCTCCAACACAAGTGTGAAAAGTGGTTTTTCAGCGCTAACACAAGTGTGAAAAGTGGTTTTTCAACACTAATACAAGTGCGAAAAGTGGTTTTTCAACACTAACACAAGTACGAAAAGTGGTTTTTCCAAACTAATAGAAGTGCAAAAGTGGTTTCCTGCACCAACACAAGTGCGAAAAGTGGTTTTTCAACACTAACACAAGTGCGAAAAGTGGTTTTTCAACACTATCACAAGTGCAAAAAGTGTTTTTTCCACACTAATACAAGTGCAAAAGTGGTTTCCTGCACTAACACAAGTGCGAAAAGTGGTTTTTCAACACTAACACAAGTGCGAAAAGTGGTTTTTCAACACTAACACAAGTGCGAAAAGTGGTTTTTCCACACTAATACAAGTGCAAAAGTGGTTTCCTGCACCAACACAAGTGCGAAAAGTGTTTTTTCAACACTAACACAAGTGCGAAAAGTGGTTTTTCAACACTATCACAAGTGCAAAAAGTGTTTTTTCCACACTAATACAAGTGCAAAAGTGGTTTCCTGCACCAACACAAGTGCGAAAAGTGGTTTTTCAACACTAACACAAGTGCGAAAAGTGGTTTTTCAACACTAACACAAGTGCGAAAAGTGTTTTTTCAACACTAACACAAGTGCGAAAAGTGGTTTTTCAACACTAACACAAGTGCGAAAAGTGGTTTTTCCACACTAATACAAGTGCAAAAGTGGTTTCCTGCACCAACACAAGTGCGAAAAGTGGTTTTTCAACACTAACACAAGTGCGAAAAGTGGTTTTTCAACACTATCACAAGTGCAAAAAGTGTTTTTACCACACTAATACAAGTGCAAAAGTGGTTTCCTGCACCAACACAAGTGCGAAAAGTGGTTTTTCAACACTAACACAAGTGCGAAAAGTGGTTTTTCAACACTAACACAAGTGCGAAAAGTGGTTTTTCCACACTAATACAAGTGCAAAAGTGGTTTCCTGCACCAACACAAGTGCGAAAAGTGGTTTTTCAACACTAACACAAGTGCGAAAAGTGGTTTTTCAACACTATCACAAGTGCAAAAAGTGTTTTTTCCACACTAATACAAGTGCAAAAGTGGTTTCCTGCACCAACACAAGTGCGAAAAGTGGTTTTTCAACACAAACACAAGTGCGAAAAGTGGTTTTTCAACACTAACACAAGTGCGAAAAGTGTTTTTTCCACACTAATACAAGTGCAAAAGTGGTTTCCTGCACCAACACAAGTGCGAAAAGTGGTTTTTCAACACTAACACATGTGCGAAAAGTGGTTTTTCAACACTAACACAAGTGCGAAAAGTGTTTTTTCCACAATAATACCAGTGCAAAAGTGGTTTCCTGCACCAACACAAGTGCGAAAAGTGGTTTTTCAACACTAACACAAGTGCGAAAAGTGGTTTTTCAACACTAACACAAGTGCGAAAAGTGGTTTTTCAACACTAACACAAGTGCGAAAAGTGGGTTTTCCACACTAATACAAGTGCAAAAGTGGTTTCCTGCACCAACACAAGTGCGAAAAATGTTTTTTCAACACTAACACAAGTGCGAAAAGTGGTTTTTCAACACTATCACAAGTGCAAAAAGTGTTTTTTCCACACTAATACAAGTGCAAAAGTGGTTTCCTGCACCAACACAAGTGCGAAAAGTGGTTTTTCAACACTAACACAAGTGCGAAAAGTGGTTTTTCCACACTAATACAAGTGCAAAAGTGGTTTCCTGCACCAACACAAGTGCGAAAAGTGGTTTTTCAACACTAACACAAGTTTGAAAAGTGGTTTTTCAACACGATCACAAGTGCAAAAAGTGTTTTTTCCACACTAATACAAGTGCAAAAGTGGTATCCTGCACCAACACAACTGCGAAAAGTGGTTTTTCAACACTAACCCAAGTGCGAAAAGTGGTTTTTCAACAATAACACATGTGCGAAAAGTGGTTTTTCCACACTAATACAAGTGCAAAAGTGGTTTCCTGCACCAACACAATTGCGAAAAGTGGTTTTTCAACACTAACACAAGTGCGAAAAGTGGTTTTTCAACACTAACACAAGTGCGAAAAGTGGTTTTTCAACACTAACACAAGTGCAAAAGTGGTTTCCTGCAACAACACAAGTGTGAAAAGTGGTTTTTCAACACTAAGACAAGTGCGAAAAGTGGTTTTTCAACACTAACACAAGTGCGAAAAGTGGTTTTTCAACACTAACACAAGTGCGAAAAAGTGGTTTTTCAACACTAACACAAGTGCGAAAAGTGGTTTTTCAACACTATCACAAGTGCAAAAAGTGTTTTTTCCACACTAATACAAGTGTAAAAGTGGTTTCCTGCACCAACACAAGTGCGAAAAGTGGTTTTTCAACACTAACACAAGTGCAAAAAGTGGTTTTTCCACACTAATACAAGTGCAAAAGTGGTTTCCTGCACTAACACAAGTGCGAAAAGTGGTTTTTCAACACTAACACAAGTGCGAAAAGTGGTTTTTCAACACTAACCCAAGTGCGAAAAGTGATTTTTCAACACTAACACAAGTGCGAAAAGTGGTTTTGCCACACTAATACAAGTGCAAAAGTGGTTTCCTGCACCAACACAATTGCGAAAAGTGGTTTTTCAACACTAACACAAGTGCGAAAAGTGGTTTTTCAACACTATCACAAGTGCAAAAAGTGTTTTTACCACACTAATACAAGTGCAAAAGTGGTTTCCTGCACCAACACAAGTGCGAAAAGTGGTTTTTCAACACTAACACAAGTGCGAAAAGTGGTTTTTCAACACTAACACAAGTGCGAAAAGTGGTTTTTCCACACTAATACAAGTGCAAAAGTGGTTTCCTGCACCAACACAAGTGCGAAAAGTGGTTTTTCAACACTAACACAAGTGCGAAAAGTGGTTTTTCAACACTATCACAAGTGCAAAAAGTGTTTTTTCCACACTAATACAAGTGCAAAAGTGGTTTCCTGCACCAACACAAGTGCGAAAAGTGGTTTTTCAACACAAACACAAGTGCGAAAAGTGGTTTTTCAACACTAACACAAGTGCGAAAAGTGTTTTTTCCACACTAATACAAGTGCAAAAGTGGTTTCCTGCACCAACACAAGTGCGAAAAGTGGTTTTTCAACACTAACACATGTGCGAAAAGTGGTTTTTCAACACTAACACAAGTGCGAAAAGTGTTTTTTCCACAATAATACCAGTGCAAAAGTGGTTTCCTGCACCAACACAAGTGCGAAAAGTGGTTTTTCAACACTAACACAAGTGCGAAAAGTGGTTTTTCAACACTAACACAAGTGCGAAAAGTGGTTTTTCAACACTAACACAAGTGCGAAAAGTGGGTTTTCCACACTAATACAAGTGCAAAAGTGGTTTCCTGCACCAACACAAGTGCGAAAAATGTTTTTTCAACACTAACACAAGTGCGAAAAGTGGTTTTTCAACACTATCACAAGTGCAAAAAGTGTTTTTTCCACACTAATACAAGTGCAAAAGTGGTTTCCTGCACCAACACAAGTGCGAAAAGTGGTTTTTCAACACTAACACAAGTGCGAAAAGTGGTTTTTCCACACTAATACAAGTGCAAAAGTGGTTTCCTGCACCAACACAAGTGCGAAAAGTGGTTTTTCAACACTAACACAAGTTTGAAAAGTGGTTTTTCAACACGATCACAAGTGCAAAAAGTGTTTTTTCCACACTAATACAAGTGCAAAAGTGGTATCCTGCACCAACACAACTGCGAAAAGTGGTTTTTCAACACTAACCCAAGTGCGAAAAGTGGTTTTTCAACAATAACACATGTGCGAAAAGTGGTTTTTCCACACTAATACAAGTGCAAAAGTGGTTTCCTGCACCAACACAATTGCGAAAAGTGGTTTTTCAACACTAACACAAGTGCGAAAAGTGGTTTTTCAACACTAACACAAGTGCGAAAAGTGGTTTTTCAACACTAACACAAGTGCAAAAGTGGTTTCCTGCAACAACACAAGTGTGAAAAGTGGTTTTTCAACACTAAGACAAGTGCGAAAAGTGGTTTTTCAACACTAACACAAGTGCGAAAAGTGGTTTTTCAACACTAACACAAGTGCGAAAAAGTGGTTTTTCAACACTAACACAAGTGCGAAAAGTGGTTTTTCAACACTATCACAAGTGCAAAAAGTGTTTTTTCCACACTAATACAAGTGTAAAAGTGGTTTCCTGCACCAACACAAGTGCGAAAAGTGGTTTTTCAACACTAACACAAGTGCAAAAAGTGGTTTTTCCACACTAATACAAGTGCAAAAGTGGTTTCCTGCACTAACACAAGTGCGAAAAGTGGTTTTTCAACACTAACACAAGTGCGAAAAGTGGTTTTTCAACACTAACCCAAGTGCGAAAAGTGATTTTTCAACACTAACACAAGTGCGAAAAGTGGTTTTGCCACACTAATACAAGTGCAAAAGTGGTTTCCTGCACCAACACAATTGCGAAAAGTGGTTTTTCAACACTAACACAAGTGCGAAAAGTGGTTTTTCAACACTATCACAAGTGCAAAAAGAGTTTTTTCCACACTAATACAAGTGCAAAAGTGGTTTCCTGCACCAACACAAGTGTGAAAAGTGGTTTTTCAACACTAACACAAGTGCGAAAAGTGGTTTTTCAACACTAACACAAGTGCGAAAAGTGGTTTTTCAACACTAACACAAGTGCGAAAAGTGGTTTTTCAACACTATCACAAGTGCAAAAAGTGTTTTTTCCACACTAATACAAGTGTAAAAGTGGTTTCCTGCACCAACACAAGTGCGAAAAGTGGTTTTTCCACACTAATACAAGTGTAAAAGTGGTTTCCTGCACCAACACAAGTGCGAAAAGTGGTTTTTCAACACTAACACAAGTGCGAAAAGTGGTTTTTCAACACAAACACAAGTGCGAAAAGTGGTTTTTCAACACTATCACAAGTGCAAAAATGTTTTTTCCACACTAATACAAGTGCAAAAGTGGTTTTCCTGCTCCAACACAAGTGTGAAAAGTGGTTTTTCAGCGCTAACACAAGTGTGAAAAGTGGTTTTTCAACACTAATACAAGTGCGAAAAGTGGTTTTTCAACACTAACACAAGTACGAAAAGTGGTTTTTCCAAACTAATAGAAGTGCAAAAGTGGTTTCCTGCACCAACACAAGTGCGAAAAGTGGTTTTTCAACACTAACACAAGTGCGAAAAGTGGTTTTTCAACACTATCACAAGTGCAAAAAGTGTTTTTTCCACACTAATACAAGTGCAAAAGTGGTTTCCTGCACTAACACAAGTGCGAAAAGTGGTTTTTCAACACTAACACAAGTGCGAAAAGTGGTTTTTCAACACTAACACAAGTGCGAAAAGTGGTTTTTCCACACTAATACAAGTGCAAAAGTGGTTTCCTGCACCAACACAAGTGCGAAAAGTGTTTTTTCAACACTAACACAAGTGCGAAAAGTGGTTTTTCAACACTATCACAAGTGCAAAAAGTGTTTTTTCCACACTAATACAAGTGCAAAAGTGGTTTCCTGCACCAACACAAGTGCGAAAAGTGGTTTTTCAACACTAACACAAGTGCGAAAAGTGGTTTTTCAACACTAACACAAGTGCGAAAAGTGGTTTTCCACACTAATACAAGTGCAAAAGTGGTTTCCTGCACCAACACAAGTGCGAAAAGTGGTTTTTCAACACTAACACAAGTGCGAAAAGTGGTTTTTCAACACTATCACAAGTGCAAAAAGTGTTTTTACCACACTAATACAAGTGCAAAAGTGGTTTCCTGCACCAACACAAGTGCGAAAAGTGGTTTTTCAACACTAACACAAGTGCG